>NW_024412415.1:10500907-10512915 GCF_014898765.1 Herpailurus yagouaroundi
TTCCTTCCTTCCTTCCTTCCTTCCTTCCTTCCTTCCTTCCTTCCTTCCTTCCTTCCTTCCATCTCTCCCTCCTCCCTCCCTTCTTTCCTCTTCTTTTCTTTTCTTTCAAATTTATTTTAGAGAGAGAGTGTAAGTGGGGGAGAGGGGCAGAGGGAAAGAGAGAGTATCTCAAGCAGGCTCCATGCTCAGCACAGAGCCCAATGTGGGGCTTGATCTCACAAACCATGAGATCATGACCTGAGCCAAAATCAAAGGTCAGACGCTTAACTGACCGAGACACCCAGGTGCCCCAAACCTGCAGTTTCTGTGGCCAGTGAGGAGCATGAGGTTTGGTTCTAACTACACATTTCACTGGCCTCAGTGCTTCAAAGTTGGTACGTACGCACTGCCCCAAACATCCAAAGCAAACAACATTCCTCATGCTTCCAACTCCACTGCAAGACTCCCCCCACCCTCCACTGGGGCCCATGTGAAGAAGCCACTTTTCCTCTCTGACCTACTTCTTTGCTTCCTGTGTATTACTTAGTCCTGTTTCTTGCCCTCTTCTCTCCCCCTTTCCTCGTTTTCCTTCTCAGAGAAACTTCAGCTCCTTTTATCTGATATAAAACTAGGGACACGCTCTTCGGAACAGGAAGTGAACATAGGTCCATATTCTTTCTTCCTCCCTTCTTCCCTCCTCTTTCCTTTCTTCAGAATTCCTCCAAGCAGTTCAGGATCTGGAAGTAGATCGCAAGGCCTTATAGGACAGAGTCTATATAACTGGCAACAGCCTCATCCAAATTTCTGTGGTGTCCAAGGTATGGGGAATTGCGGGGAGAGTTGGCAGAGCTGTCTCCTCAGTTCTAGGATTCCCTGGCATCACCTCTTGACTTCAGGCCCCAATCTCTACAAGGTAACATCAACATTTTGCTAATGTCAAAATTAGATATTTCTCATATAAAAGTTAAGGATCCTCGTTACAGAGCATTCCTGGATCTTGGATGTAAGACTTTCAGAGAGAATGTGGCTCATATACACAAAACCCTGGTGAAGATTTGAAGCTCCTATTCATTGACCCTCTTGTAGGATAATGTGGGCGCAAAAGTTCTTTCTCATCCTTGAGTGGTGCTGGATGAGATAGGATTCATTCCATGCAGCTGTCTGCCTGCCACAGAGCATGATCCCCACAATGAAGAGTTTATCACGGACCTGATCCATTAGCACACTGGGGGTTTATCCACTTGGATTTAAAATCTTCAGTATTTCCCAGCTTATTTTTCAGTGTCCTACTTCGGCATTTCTCAAGTACATTAGGCCAGTGGAGTCTATTTCAATCCCCTAAAAAAGCAACCTGCCCTCTTGAAAAACATCCATGGGGGCCACATCCTTGGTAAAAGAAAAAAAAATGCTTTTGATTAAATAGTTACTCCAGATCCCTTTGTTGATGACTAGTTTCTTTTTTTTTAAGTTTATTTTTATTTATTTTGAGAGAGAGAGAGAGAGAGAGAGAGAGAGAGCAAGCAAGCAGGGGAAGGGCAGAGAGAAAGAGGGAGAGAGAGAATCCCAAGAAGTCTCTGTGCTGTCAGTGCGGAGCCTGATGCGAGGCTCGATCCCATGAACTGTGAGATCATGACGCGAGCTGATATCAAGAGTCAGATACTTAACTGATTGAGCCACCCAGGAGCCCCTGTAGATGACTAGTTTAAAATGAAGTATACACACTTGTTGAAGAAAAGAAGCTCACTCCATTCCAGTTCTACTGAGGGGGGTGACTAAAGAAAGCATGTGGAAATGAAATACAGAAGAGGTAAGGTTATATTTAGGAAGATTCCTTGTTCATAAGAGTTAGAAGCTTCCAAAATAGAGGATCTAAGAGGTTTCAGTGCCTCTTTCCTATCCTCCCCAACAGGTCTGAGTGGCTGAGGGAAGTTCAGCCTTACCTGGTTATTTCTTCTTTCAGCGCAGCAGGATCTGCAGGGTAAAACTTCACGCGGAAACACATGGTGAACGGAGGCTGCGCTGCAGAGACAAAGATGTGCCCATTAGGAAACACCCTCCCCAGAGGACGACTGGACTTCCCTCCCCACAGGGACGCACAGCCTTCTGAACCATCCTAAGAGGATCTTCACATATTTAGGGCCAGCTCACAGTCAGAACAGTGGATAGTCACCAAGACTTAACTATCAGTGGGAGGTTTTGTCCCACCCTCCCCAGGGGTGAGGCTTCCCATCTTCTCATGAATACTTACATCTCAACTGCTTCACCACAGACTTTGTGAACTCCAACCAATGCTGAAACAGAGAACACAGAAGAAGAAAACACTAATGAGAGAAGCAGTGTCAACTATAACTTGTTTTACCCAATTTCAGTGACTGGACAGATTGTAGCCCAGGGTGAAAGCAGCACAAAAGCTTGTGACATGTAGGCTTGGAGAGTAGAGAGTGATAGGGTTTTCTGAAGTAAGTTCCCCATGGAAGCAGCTGTGAAGGGGGAAGAGTTCCAGCTTCAGATGCCATTTCTGGGCCTCCCCAGCAATGCTGCCTTCCAAAGCAGGGTGCCAAAGCTCTGAGCCATATTTCTGGCACAGCAGTAGGCACAAGTGAATGCACGTACGTGTAATGGGGACAAAACCCCACCTGGCTTGGACAGGGAAATGCTGACTTCAGTGGGTTGTGTGTGTTTATGTTGTGTGCCAGCTATTTTTTGGCAGAGGTGGGTGGGCAGTAGGGACAGAGGCTACTGGTCATGGCTCTAGAAAGTATTAACAGGTTGAATTTCATACATGGTGAGAAGGCAGGGATGGCTGGTGTATACTCCATCTTTGTTTGAGCAACATCTTGCCAGCCCTTGTGTTACAGCGTACATACTCAGGATTCCTTGGCATCCAGGGATGTTTAAAGTCTCAGTCTCATAAGATAACTAACCACAACCAATGTGTAGGATAGTACTGTATTTCCCTTGGATTTTCATAGAGGAAGGATATAGTAGAAATACATTTTTTCCCATGGAACTTACGTTTGCAGGAAGGAAGCAGTGAGACCATTCTGTATCTATTTCCCAGTTCTACATAGATGCTTCACACAATGCATTATGGATGCTTGTTGCTTTTATGCTAATCAGGAAACTTGACAGTTTGCAGAGAGTTATGACTGCTGTTAAGTGGGATTTGATTATCTGGAAGTAGACTAAAACCACTAGCCTTAAGCTCTGGGAAGGCAGAAAACTATGTCATCCCCCGATGCCTAGGCTAGTGTTCACTGGATAGCCGTCAAACAGATGATGGAAGCCCGTCCACATCTTCCTCTCTTCTGGCTACTTCCATTTAGTGTAACATCTTGGCAGAGTCCTCCCTCTGGCAGGAAAGCAGCCAGGGCCATGCAGACAGCATCCTGGCCTCCTGCGATTCCCAGCTCTCACCTTCTGGGCTGGGCTGTGGGTCATGCAGTTAATGGACCCACTAAGAGCCAGTTCTTCCGTCAGCTCCACATGGATAATCTGGGCTGACATTCTGCTCTCTTGCTTCCTCTGATCTGAGTTCCCACGAGGCTGGCAACTCATTATAGCCACTCAATGTGGTTAAGAGGTCCTTCTCACATTACAAGGCCCACCGCGGCTCGGCTTCACAGGGAAGCAAAGGCAAGAGATGAAATTGCATGGAAACAACTGGGGTTCCAGGCTGAGCCTATGAAGGCAGAGGAGGCCCGTCTGACCGGAGCACATCAGAATTGTGTACGGCAAGAAGAACACAGCAAGTGTCTGGGGCTCAGTAAACAGAATGCCCCCAGGCACCTGACTGATAGATTAAAATAAAGAAACAAAGGAAGACAGAAACTACAAGGAAAGGCTATGAGATGCACTCTCAGCAGAAGGCAGGTGGAGCTGAATAACAAAAAGTCTATTCCTCTTGGCAAGAGCTGAGGAGGACTTCGGTCTGCACTGCAGTGAGGGCTCCAGAAAGGAGAGGCTGGAGGAGACGGGAGAGGGGTGGGAAGGGAGGGGAAAGCCCTCACAGCTTGTCCAAGAGCTTTTGACAGTCTGATAGAGAAATCAGAAAAACCAGGATTCCAAAAATATGGTGATGGTTACAGTTACCTTTTGTAGCAGTCTGGCTAAATCTGGGTCCCAGAATTACTGGCAAACTGATAGATAACATGAGGCTGGGAGCAAGGGTCAGGAGAAGAGAAAAGAAAGTTCAGAGGGGAGTTTCCATCTGTATTTGGGTCATTGGGACAGTGTGGCACAATCTGCAGGCTCTGGAGGCTTGAAAGGGTGCCTCCACCTTGAAAGGAGAGGCTGAAAGCAGGCTGGGGCCCTGGGCCTGAGCCAGGAATAGGGGAAAGGGGGAGTGAGGGCATCTCCTCCAGGGGGGACCAGGAGAATCCCCAGACCCCCATGGGGACCCGTGCAGAGCAAGCAGTGATGGGGTGAATGTGAGCTTGGGTTCTGCTACCCCAGGGTAGGAGGTTTATTTTAGGACCTCACACCCTAAGAGAGCGGGGAGCTTACCTGCTCTGTCTCTACCATGAGTCAGTAGATCTAGAATGATAATTTTCCCACAACTCTCAAGCACTCTCTCAAGCCTTAACCCCTGAGCCATCACACAACTTCAGAAACTATCAGGTATGATGAATTCAGCATGGAGCCTTAGAAACCACACAGACTCTGGCATCAGCCAGCTCTGAGATGGAGACTGGCATTGCCATCTGCTTTGGGCAAGTTACTTAACCTGAGATTTTATTTACTCATTCAGAGAATGGATATCTGAATTGTGGATACTCATCTCATCTGTGTTAAGGATTAAAGAACATATGTGAAGCTCTTAGCTCAGTGCCTGATACAACTCGGTGCCCAGTAACATCGGCTGAAAGACCTAGTGCAGAGCCCTGCACACAGTTGCCACTCCATACATGTTAATTTCTCCTCTCCCCCATTTCTTCATATTTCTGTCTCCTCCTGCTTTTGATCTTTATTTACCTCCATATACTCTCTTATATGTCTCAAGTACATTCTGACCTAACTAGAAAATAATGAGCATGGTACACTTTGTCCTCTTTTCTTCATAAGCTGCTCTCTTTGGGAGACAAAGAGAACTTGGGGTAACCGGCTTTCCTTCTTAAGGAGAAACAGCTCAGACCAAAAAACAAAAACAAGAACAAAAACAAAATAACAACAAGAAAACCCCTTGTAAAAACAGCCCATTATTATATAGTGAATGGACACGTACAGCATGTGAGGACATGTAGCATCCTGGTGTCATGGCACTTTTGGGGTCTTATACTATGGCCCAGAGCTAAGGACAGTATTTAGGTCAAGACAGTAGAGCCTTTATATGGAGAGGGGCTGACCTTGACACTGCTCAAAATTCTGCAGAGCCAGGAGGACCAAAATATGTCAGTCAAGAGGGCAGGACTTGTTGAAGGAAAAGAATACAGTCCTTTGGATTCTTTCCTTAAGCTAATGTGTCCAGTATAAAATTCTAAATGTGACCTGGAGACACAGTGGCTCAGAGCATCAAAGAACAAAACAGCACTTGACTCTGGCATGAGGAGGGGCGGATCCATTCATTCGTTATCTGAGGTCCTGGGTACTGCTGGGGGGCTTGTGTCTTCTGGGGTTCCAAGGCCCCCGTGACAACAGAGATGGAGCCCATGTTTGGAACTGTGAAGAAAATCAATGGACTCGTGAAAAGGGGGGGGGGGCTCTGGGATTCGTGTTGATAATGTCTTCGGAGGATGGCAGACCAGAGTAGGGGGTGGGCAGGGGTATAGCAAAGGGTGATGCTTCTGTATACTTCCCCACTTCGAGGGGGTGCCAGAGACTATATGCCCACAGAAATGAAAGGGCTGATGAAGAGAAGTTAGAGGAGCTGCAAGTTTCTGCTAGTGGAACATCTGGGCGAGTGGAGGGGAAAATTTTGTCATTATATACCATTAACCCACACACTCATCATTCCTTCGGCAAATATTTACTGAATATCCACTACATTCTAGGCCCTCTGCTAGTTCTATGGGATATAGTGATGATGAGAGCAAGCCCACACACTCATGGGATTTACATTTTTGCAGGGAACACAGGTTTTCAAACAGGCAGCCACAGCATGGTGTAAATGCTACAACAGGAGTAGTACAGGGCACATGGGGGCACACAGGAACAGCCCCTCGTTCAGAGTGTTGATTAGGGAAGAATCCCTGAAAGAAGTGGGGAAGAAGTGAGGAAGTGAAGAAGAAGTGAGAGTCTAAGCTGGGACACTACATGTGAGGAATTAGCCAGAAGAAAAGCATGGAGTATGGAGACGTGGGGCCAGGGAGAAGAAAAGTTCCAGGCAGGGGGACTGTACAGGTGAAGGCTCTATAAAGAGAGGATGGTGTTGGAGGAAACAGGTCAGGGGAGGTGAAGCTGGAGAGGGAGGCTGGGGCCTGGGGGTAATGGACTTGCTTTCCTATCTGTCTGGAATGTGCCCTGTGTCTATAGAGCCACATATGTTGTGTGCATCAGAATGAGTTTGCAAGGCGTTGGAAGGCCCATGTCAGTTCAGTTATCTTTCTGTTCTGCCCCCACTACATTGGCGTGGCACTTTAGGTGAGACCCTTCCTAACTGGAACAGGGTGGTTCAGCTCATTTACTAGAAAGCAGGCAGGAGAGGCTCAGCCTGTGACCTATGCTCCAAGATCATGACCCAGCCCAGCTGCTCTGCCTCCAACTGGACAACTGGGCAAATCACTTCAACCCTCTGGGCTGCCATTTCAGCATCTGTGAAACAACAGGCCACACTAGGTGAGCTTCCATATCTAATACGGTGATCTGAAGAGATGACACCCAACTGCAGGGCCCGGTTGGTCCCTGACTCTTGAGGCTAAAATCATGAGTATGAGTGGCAGTTCAAGGACTCAGCCTACTGACAAATCCTCTCCTCCATTTGTGCTTTGAATATTGACTTACCCGCTGCTTATCTGGGTCCACAAAGCGGATCCCAAAATAGTCTTTCTCAAGAAGGTTCAGGTGGTGGCAAAGAAGGTCAAACAGGTACTGGCCTTTGGCATCTCTCTGCAAAGAAAGCAAGCTCCATTGAGAAATGATAGTACTTCTTCAGTGTAACTGTGTTTTGATTGTCATTAAAGATCATCTAGGGGCACCTGGCTGGCTCAGTTGGTAGAGCACCCGATTTTTGATCTCAGGATCGAGAGTTCAAGCCCTATGTTGGGCCTAGAGATTACTTAAAAAAAATCATCTACAAGTTGGATGAGGATGTGAAAAGGGCATGTGTCTGTAATGATGTCCTCCATATTGTGATGTGTTAGATAGTCTCTAGAGTTCTGAAGCTCTTAGCACCTAGAAGGAGCCGAAGAGCCCTTCCTTCCACAAAGATGTCACAGAAGTCAGAGGAGAGTCAGGGAAGCCCAGTTCCAATCTCAATGCACAAAGCTTTCCTGAACAAGTGGGAGCAGGGAAAGTCAGTGTGGAATACACAGAGTCCAGCTGGCCCTGCCTCTAAAGTAGATCTTGAATCCACCCACTTCTCTCCATCCCTATTACCAACTTCATGGTCAAGCCACCACCATCTCTCAATGTGCTCTCTCCACACAGCACAGTGATTGTGATTTAGACAAGCTACCTTTTTTTGCTGAATATGTAACAAAGGCATACCAATATATTCAAACATACAAAAGGAGACACTGTGAAGAGTAGGCCTCCCGTCCACCCTGTGTCTCAGTTTCCCTCCCCAGAAGCAACTCCTTGTGTTGCTCCTTACCAGCTCCTTGTATATCCTTTTTAAAAAATATTTTTGAGAGAGAGAGAGAGAGAGAGAGAGAGAGAGAGAGAGAGACGGAAAGAGAGTGCAAGCAGAGCAGTGGCAGAGAGAGAAGAGGAGACAGAATGTGAAGCAGGCTCCAGGCTGTGAGCTATCAGCACAGAGCCTGATGTGGGTCGTCAACCCATGAGCCATGAGATCATGACCTGAGCCAAAGTTGGACACTCAACTGACTGAGCCACCCAGGTGCCTCTCCTTGTGTATACTTAACGTAGGATTTTACACTTTTATACACAGGCAAGCCTATATATATATATGTATATATATATATGTATATGTATATATATACGTATATATATACACACACACACACACACACACACACACACATATATATATATATATATATATATATATATATATAATCACTTTCAAAAATATAGTGGCAGTATATTTTATGCTGTATTCTATTTCTTGTTTTTTTGCTTCTTAGGGTATCCTGTGAATCTTTCTCTGGCAGTACATACAGACCTGCCTCATAGTCTTTAACTGCTACAGACCACTGGGATGAACCTACATGTATTTGACCCGGCCCCATATCAATGGAATTGGTTTCTAATCTGCTATTACAAACAACGAGGCAGTGAGTACACAGTGATCTTTAATCAGGTTGCCACTCTTGCTTAACACAGTCAGTGGCTTCCCATTGCTCTCAGAATAAAACCTAAACTCTGACCACAGGCCCTATACACCCTAGTTCTTACCTGCTGTGAACTCCTCCCAAATCCTTCTTCTCACTGCTCTCTGGCCACGGCCTTTCTTCCTGATGCTCCAAGGATTTTCCCCGTGTCTCCATATGCTCTCTGCCTGGACTGCAGCTCTTCCATTGGTTATTCCCTCCCTCCTTGAGGTTTCGGCTCTAATGTCCTTTCTCTAGAGAGGTCTTTCCCCTACAGAAGGGCCTCTCCCAGTTACCATCTCATTTATCCTGTTTATTCCCTTCATGAGACTTATAACAATCTGTAATTATCTTATTGATTTACTTGTTTATTATCTGCTCCCTTTCTAGACTGTCATTTTCATGAAGGCAGGAGCTGTCCCCCAGAACCTAGCTGGTGGCTAGGTCCTCAACAGTTATTCACTAAATAAGCTAATGACTGAAGGACTAGAAGGTAGGGGGTTGGCTAAATTTTTCACAAAACGTGAGGAAATTAGGCCATTTCTAAACCTTTAACTTCTCCTTCAGGGACATGCCTCAGTATCCGGGATGAGCTGGGAGCAGAATGACTTGTGGAAAACTGTCAGAATATCTGCAGCTCTGCAGGATGGCAGTCTCTAGGCCTATCCCCAGGGGTCTCTGCAGTTCAGCTCAGACGGTGGCCTCTGGTGGGACTGTGTCTCATTTTGCATCCAAAACCAAGGTCATCTTAAAAGATCCAAAGTATCTCACCTGTGTAAAGGCCAAAGGGCCCAGTACTGCTCCAAGAAAGGGCAGACCTTTATGACCTCCACGCAATGTTTACTTCTCACCTCTTCCCCTTCCGCTGGCTCATCCTATACTTTCCAGGAGAAGTAGGGCAGGAGATCAGTTCTCTCAGCAAATATCTTAAGAAGCTTATCCTTGTAGGATTGGAAGGAAGAGAGAGTGGACAGCTCAACAAAGGAAGGCTGTACCAGGTGGGCATCTCCCCACCTTTTCTGCTGGCCCTGCACTCCTTCCTAACACAGTCCCAAAGCAGCCACCCCGATTCTTACACCCTTTGATTTCTCACCAAAAAGAGCTACTCTCAAGGCAGACTTATGAATCATGCTGGGATCTTTGGGTGGTGCGCTACAAACCAGGTCTTTCAAAAGACTCTATCAACAACAGTCTTTTGGGGCAAGGGCTGCCAATGATTTCCTCATTTACACCCCAGAGTGTGGGGAGAGCTTAAACTCTTTCCTAAAATTCTTCTGGGAGGAGAGGAAATATGTTTAACTCTATTCCAAGTGGCATGTCTTGTACTATTATCTCTCTCAGAGCAATTGAAATGGAATATTAAGAAACAGTGGAATATTGTGATTATTTTTCTCCACACATTTTACTTTGCACCAAATGGCTACTTCCTGGTGGTCAGCTCAGGTGAGTTTTAGTGGCTAAAGGAGTTCACTTCCATCTGTACAGCAACCATATTAGCAGGGGCCTGGGGCAGCCATGGGGAGAATGTACTTGTGTGATAGAAATCAAAAGAACTTTAAAATATTTTTTATAAAGTATTTATTATTAATTAATTAATTTATTTACAAGAGAGAAAGAGTATGTGCAAGCAGGGGGAAAGGGGCAGAGGGATAGAGAGATAGAGAGAGAGAGAGAGGGAGAGAGAGAATCCCAAGTGGGCTCCATGCTTAGCACAGAGCCCAATGCAGGGCTCAATCCCACGACCCTTGGATCATGACCTGAGCCAAAACCAAGAGTCAGACACTCAACCAACTGAACCACCCAGGCGCCCCAAATCACAAGAACTTTTAACAAGAATCATGTCTTCCATGAAAACAACTGGTTCTTATGAGTTGGCAGCTTGAATACACTGGTAGGGACCTTAGGTGGCAAGAACTTTAAATTCAACAGATCCAAACTCAGAGATCTCCATTTCACAGGAAAGAAAAAAAAGCAAGAATAGCTTTTCTCATCAGATAATTATGAAAAAGAAATCCTAGTATACCTCCCTTATCTCCAGAGAAAAGGATCTTGCTCTTGTTATTTTCCAGCATCTGGTGAGACCCCTACTCCTGGCCATGAAGTCAGAATTCCTTCAGGTTCCCATTTACCAGTGGTAGATGCATGGGTTTGAGCTACAAAGCTCTTATGATGACTAATGAAGAAAATCATCTTCCTTTGCTGTTTCTCCAAGGCCAGAGGGTAGGAGGTTAGGGGAATGGAACAGAGTTCCTTGTTATGGCAGAATTCCATGAAGTTCAATTCCCAGCAGAAACACAAAGGCAGAATCAACTCAGAGCACTGCTGGGGCATCTTTCACAGAGGGTTGCAACCTGCCCCTCTCTTGGGGCACTCACGCCAGTGGCTGGCAGAGTGGCCTGAGGTAGCCTTTGGGTAGAGAGTCACATTCAGCTGAACCACCATGGTGGGCTCCCTACAATAAGCCATTGGCAGGGGCAAGTTTAAGAATTTTAAATTTTCTGGCCTTGTGCTTTCAGATGCCAGCCAGCTGTTTCCTAGAATGCTCTCTTTTTGATCACCCTGCACTAGGTCTGGGGCTTTCTGGAATATTCTGTGGCAGCCAAGTCTTCTCTTTTGATGAGATGGCAAAGTCCAGTGAGTTCTGTCTTCTTTTCCCTTTGCCTGCAGTGGCCCTGACGCTACAAGCTAAACTGTGTATTGTGTGCTTAATGTTGTGCCATTGATTAAGCTGGAGAAACAGGCACTTGCGTTGACAGGTGATTACTGTTTAGTCACAAAGTCAGGGCTCCAAGCCTGAGGAAGTTTATCTTCAGGACATGTGAGCTGAGGTAGAGCACCCAAATCCTGCTAAACCTCTGAGTTTATTCTCTTCCCAAAGATATTATTGGGTTAAAATAACTTACTCAGCATCCATTTAAAAAATAAATTTGTATTTTGTAAACCACAATAGTACCTATTTGAAAATAATACTAGCAGTACTTGAAAATAATAGCGCATATACACGCAACCCATTTACGCTCTCTGAATGGTGTGCTGAATGATTGATGAATCCCTTAGAATCATCCTGCAACTCTGAGGTTGGGAGAATTCATATTCTTGCTCTTTCCTGGAGTGCCTGGCTTTTATTCTCTATTCTTTAGGGAAGAGACTGAGGCAGCATGCAGTGGGCCAGTGACCTAAACTATTCAAGGTTAATTGCCTTTTCTGACTCATAATCCATAAGTTTGGACAGGAGAGCAGCTTTATTTTTTTATTAAAAATTTTTCATTTTTTAATTTATTTGAGAGAGAAAGCATGAGCAGGGGAGAGGGGCAGAGAGAGAGAGAGAGAGAGAGAAAGAATGCCAAGCAGGCTTCACACTCAGTGTGGAGCCCAATGCAGGGCTTGAGCCCACAACCCTGGAACCATGACCTGAGTCAAAATCAAGTCAGACACTCAACTGACTGAGCCACCCAGACACCCTGAGAGCACCTTTATTTTAACCCATCATGTGGTCAATCCCAGGGACTCTGGCATAGTGCACCCTGATCAGAGCGGCTGACATGTAGAACAGCCGCCGGGGGGGGGGGGGGGGGGGGGGGGGGGGGGGGGGGGGGGGGG
>NW_024412415.1:10513015-10743251 GCF_014898765.1 Herpailurus yagouaroundi
CTTGTTTAATTGCACGTGGTCCAGGGTCTTTGTTCCCCTTGCTCTTGGTGTGTTCATTTTTAAAGACCCCCCCCCCCCCCCCCCCCCCCCCCCCCGCCATTAGGCCTCACCTCATTGAATCGGCCTACTTGTAAGGCAGGGAGATTTTAAGTGTGAGCTATGTGAGTCTTGAGTCTTGAAGAGAGCAAGAGCGATCATAACTCAGACCCTGGACCACGTGCTATTAAACAAGAGCTGGCCATGGTTTCATGGGCCTGTAGAGAAGGCAGAGGTGAGATGGAGAGGAGTAGGCAGTGGGCACACGCGGTCCAAAACCATAAGAACCCAGGGGTGTCGAGAGGCCACGCCAAGGAAAGGGGTGCCTAGAGGAGTGGGTAACAGCTGCACTTGGTCTTCAGGGAAGTGACAGGGAAGGGTGAGGCAGCAGGGATTGGATGGCATTGCAGCCTCTGTTCTAGCTTAACTTTATATTTAAATTTCTTGTAGGCCAAAGAAAGACTGCTTTCTTTATCAGTGTCCTCTGAAGGCATGTGTGTGTCGAGGTCTGCCAGGTTCGGGGGCAGATGATGTGTACTGCACTTTAACGTCACAAAGGAACAGCCACATCAGCTCATCTTCTCAGGGCCACGGCATGAATAAACTGAGCCAAAAAGTGTGAACCAATTACTGGGGTACAGTCCTGCCCTTGTGTTCACACATTACACCCAGTCCAGCTTTGTGCTGGAGGGAGGATAAGGGGTCCAAGTGCTAACAGCAGGGCCCCAGATTTCTTAACCTCAGCATCTTCCACTCTAATTTACATTTTCTTTGAAGGGAAGGAACCCCTGCTGAGCTCCTGGCTCTGGAGCCCACTTTTCTTCCTTAGTCGTAAACCAACAAAATCTGTCCAGGACCTGCTGAGGCTGCAGCTAGAAAAGCAGCCAAGCTCACTCTGGAAGAAGATGGAGGAGCTCATTCCAGGGAGAAATGCAGCCATACCGTCTTTGCAGCAGGTTGCCCCCAATGCAGCAGAGCCAGCAGTGAGCCCCACTTGGGCATGCTTTCGGCACCTTATTCTCAGAGGAGACAGACTCCGGAACTCGGGAGTTAGGCCAGGAGGGATGGGGCCCATGAAAACAGTAAGCATCCATATTGGAGCGTCAGGAGCCATGTGGCCAGGGGAGCCATGTGTCCATGTGGCTCCTGGGGGAGAGGCCAAACCCCAAGTGGAGGAAATCAGAGTTCAAAAGGAGAGAACAAGTGCTCATCCTGACTCCTGCAGCCACTGACCTCACTTAATTCTTAGTAAACATTCTTAATAAACTTCCTGCCTCAATACCACCTCCCCCACATTCCACATGCAAACTGAGGGAGTCAGGGTGATTTTTACAATGCCAATAGATAGCTGTAGGTTCAGATACCAGGCATGGTGCCTCGGGGAGCCCTGTTGGCTGTCCTTGCTTGGGTCAGAATACTGGCTTCACTCATCGCCACATGGTAGGGTAAGCAGAGGACATGCACACGGGGTGGGGAAAACACATTCAGTCTGGAGCATGGAGGTCACTGTATGCAAGCAAATGTCATGGGAATGACTCTGTCAGCACAGATGGCCAAACCAGACTCAACAAGATCAATTAAGACCCTCTGAGCAGAACCTTCAAAACCTGCTGTTGTACAGTTTGTAAGTGCAGGACTAACAAGAGGGCTAGACTTATCATCATCAATGATGATGCTTCATGAGTCAAGGCATCCTCATGTCTCTGTGGGTTCCTTGTGCCCAGTGAAGTTCCTGGAAAGGAAAAAAACTCTGAGCTGGGCCTGAAGAAAAGCGAATTCATCTGCCTTTCCCACAGTGAGACCACTCTTACAGTAATGTGACTCTTAGAGGCATCAATGTTTCTTGCTATCGATTGAATAAATTTTGGTTGTATTTTTCCAGCCAGTGCTGAATATCTCAGTAGACTAGTCATGTCACAGCTGCAGAATTACTGAAACCTCAGCCAGGCTTGTTAGAAAAAAGCTCAGTATTTTGTATTTTTGTACTTTGTACTTCTCTCTTACATACACACACACACACACCCTCGTACAACTATGCCTCTCATAAATCGTTGTTTCAGATAACTTGTAAAGAAAGCCCAGCATTTTGGGGCAGACAGACCCCTCCTTGCTTCCAACCCTAAAGACAGCTTAACAAACAACTCATTTATTATGTCCGCACTCCCTCTCTTTTGCAAAGGGCAAATGCACATGCTGTTTGGCAAATCTGGGCATCTCTGGGGTTGTAGGGAGTGGCCTGGGTGGCCAGGGTCAGGAGAAATATGGCAAGCTCAGCAATCTAACTGATTCTCCTAACCCTGTAGCAATTCCTTCAATTTCCCTCTCAGCAGAAAACTGTTTATTTGTCTGTACCAACAAGCATGATGGATTCTGAGCTGGATGGAGTCTATAAATGAAAGAGGCCAGGATTTCTGAATCTTGGTGCAGTCTCCCTTTCAATTATCCTATGGGTCACTCATGTTCCTTAGAAGTTGAGATGGAGGCAAAGGGAGCAAAGAGGGGAAGGGCTCTGGAGATGAGCACTAGGCTTGGAGTCAAGGCCCTGCTCTGCCACTTCTCAGCTTGTGACCTTACCAAGACCTGTCCCCTAATCTGTCTAAACTTTTGTTTCTTTATCTATAAAACAAGGTTAATACTGCATCTCTCAAAGGATTATTGGGAGGCTTAAAACAAGAGACATAATTTACATAAAAACTCTGTGTATTTTTCCTACCAAATTCCTCTGCTTCCTGTGACCTCTCCTTTCTTTAGGCTGAGAGGGCTTGAATGTGACAAAGCCTCAGGAATGATACACTGCACTCATGCAACAGAAGCCAGCCTTCCCTGGATGAGAACGTTCGGGTGGGTTCTGGCTATACATCCACCTGGGTAGTGTCCCCTAGCTTATGAGGATGGCCACCATTTAGGAAATCCGTACCACAGGACTCTCAAAGCATGGATTTGCATTTTCTCCATACCCCAAGGCCCTTTTACCAAGACTAGGTCAGAAGAAGAGTAGAAAATATCAAATATATGCTATCAACCCAAATCCCTCAGGGGCCTGGCAGTTTCTACTCAGTGCCATGGAGACAAAGGCATAGCTTAGGTCATGCTGTTGATGTGTTCCTAACACTTGGGAAGGAGGAGCTGAGTGAGGTGGGGGATAAGATACGACATAATTCCAATAGCCACTGTACCTTTTAATGCCTGGCCATTAATTAGAACAAAAAGAGAAAACATTTGGCAAAATATATTTCATTAAATTAACCCAGAGCCTCTATCTCAAAAAACTAACTGGTTCTCTCTGGCATTAAAGCTAGGGGAGCTAACTGCTGTGTCAGACTCTTCCCCTTGGAATCCTCACGTGACTACTGCCCCATCTGTGGGCATGTAAAGGGGGAGGGTTGGACAAGTAGAGCCCATAGCTCTCTGACTGGAGTCCCGAGTTCCCCAGAGCTCACTTAGCCACTCCTAGCCACTGGCTTTTCCAGCTAGGACAGACAGGGCAGGCTCATACCTCTCCTGAGAAGGACAGCCAGGGCCTCCCTTGAAAGATCCCTCATCATGGCAGTGAGAACTCTGAGGTAGGGTTCCAGGGCCTAACTCTTGGTCTGTGGTCTCACCGATGGCACAGAGCCGCATCTAGGAGTGTCTTCCTTCCCAGCACCAAGTGGAAACAACCTCATTGGAACAACACAACTGGGCATCTCGGGGGGAGGAGACAGCTGGGGCCAGGGGCCAAATAGATGGCAAAGAGATGGTTTACTGTACAAGTGCTGAGGGCTGGGAAAGCAACACAACAAACCTCAATTCTCCTAACAGTGGCTGTCCCCATGGCAGAGGGGGATGAGGGGGCAAAGTAGGAGGTAGATGGCTAGCTCATGTAAAACTAGGGTTTCCTTAATAAACAACAAATTCAGGGGCACCTGCGTGGCTCAGTCGGTTGAGCGTCCTAGGTCATGATCTCACCGTTCCCAAGCTCGGGCCCCACGTCAGTCTCTATGCTGACAGCTCAGAGCCTGGAGCCTGTTTCAGATTCCGTGTGTCCCTCTCTCTCTCTGCCCTTCCCCCACTCGCACTCTGTCTCTCTCAAAAATAAAATATTAAAAAAAAATTTTTTTTAAATAAACAACAATTTCAGAACCATACCATGCTCTAAACTAGCAGTTCTTTTTTTTTTTTTTAATTGTTTTTTTTCAACGTTTATTTATTTTTTTTGGGACAGAGAGAGACAGAGCATGAACGGGGGAGGGGCAGAGAGAGAGCGAGACACAGAATCGGAAACAGGCTCCAGGCTCTGAGCCATCAGCCCAGAGCCTGACGCGGGGCTCGAACTCACGGACCGCGAGATTGTGACCTGGCTGAAGTCGGACGCTTAACCGACTGCGCCACCCAGGCGCCCCTAAACTAGCAGTTCTCAAACCTAAGCCTGCATCAGGATTGCACGGAGGGTCGTTAAAACATAATGCTGGGCCGCTCTCCTAGAGCTGCTGGTTCCATGGGTCTGGAGTGCAGCCTGATAATGTACATTTCTAACATGTTCCCAGGTGATGCCACTTGGGGCTGTGGGTTGGGTATCAGTGGACAAGATCAACCCCTCTCTAGCACCTACCTGTTGGTCCCAAGCAGCTCTGGGAGCAAAGACTGCAGGGATGAGGGAGGAAAAGGAGATATTTGAACTCT
This sequence comes from Herpailurus yagouaroundi, assembly GCF_014898765.1. NCBI lineage: Eukaryota > Metazoa > Chordata > Mammalia > Carnivora > Felidae > Herpailurus > Herpailurus yagouaroundi. Next base: position 10,517,714 of record NW_024412415.1, read on the forward strand.
ATCATGGCCCAGCTCTGGCAGCCCAGTTCACACCTGTATTCAGCCCTCATGGCATCACATACCAACAGTAGCAACTTGAGAGCATTAGGCTTACAAGTTAAATGCTACAGAGAACTCAGCTCCTTCCTGCCAGGTTTTCAAATTCTGCCTTTCATGACAGCGGTCAGTTGCCAAATTCTGCCTACAAAGTTCAAGTCCCCAATTACCATGTACTTTCAACGGCTAAGTAGCTCAAAACTCACTGCACTTTTGCCATGAACTAGATCATCGCAAATTAAAGCTGGCAGTTATCCTCAAACCTAATTCAGAGAACAAGCCCCTTCCCTACTGTCATTGGCAGGGAGTCTGTTTCAGAACATTTCTCCTCCTGGCCTCTAGGGTCTCTATGAGGTGGGCTGGGAGCTGTCCCAGACCTATGCTGCTGCCTTCCCTCTGTTCCTGTGCTCCTCTGGTTTCCCAGTCAGACTTGCATCTTGGCTGCCATGACCAGCCTTCTTCCTCTCTCCCAGGAGAGGATCCAGCTGACCCTCCATAATGGGTGGGGAAATGAGCGGGTATAGAAAATGTGCCCTGAAGTTGCTATTCCATGCCAAGGAGGCAAGTCTTCTGTGTTCAGCATTGATCAGGGAGTTTGGGGCAGGGGGGAAGTGATGGGAGAAAGGAAAGGCAAATTCTTGGGCAAGTCATTTCTCTCTCTGAGCCTTAGTTTCCCTCTGGGTAAATGATCCCACGTCCCCTTATTGTGCCCCACTTCTCTGATTCTGTTATCAGTTGGCCAGAGTAATGACATTCCAGGTCCATCTTCTCTTAAATGAGGATAAAAAAAAAGTTTAACAAAAAAGGCTAATCACACAGCTTTAGAAGGTAGAGGTTTAACACATTTATTACTAGTTTAATTAAATAAAAAAACTCAAGGCTGTTGCTCAGTAAATGGAAAGAGTAACTAAACAGAATTCATTCAATTCCAGAAACTGCCTCAAGCAGGCCTGAGACAGTGAAGGCCACTGTGTGAAACTATTATCTTGCAATGAGTCTGGTCATTTTATTTTCCACTGTGAGTGATGGGAAAATCCTGTTAGATCATCCAGTGCACAGCTCTGGCCTCACACAGTGAGAGCTGTTGCACAGTCTTCTCAGAATGGATCCTGAGACTCTCCCTCCCTCTCCTCTCCTAGCCTGCTGTTTCCTAGACTACAACCAAAGTGGCAGTGGGGCCCCTGAATTTCTACATGCCAGGGCCTTAGGGGTGACCATCTGGCTATTTTATTTGCACAGCCCTGCATGTAAGATGAACTCTTCAACTGTCCAATAAGGAAGGGATCGGGATTGGCAGAGATGGGAATGAGCTGACAAAGTTCCCTTCCAGCCTCATCCTGTCCTGTCCTAAGTTCACTCAGAGGCAGAGCCTCTGAACCTGGGCTAAGTAAAAGCTAAGGGTGGACCTTGAGGCAAGTGCCCTTGGGTCCATGAACTTAGTTTCCTGAGGGTTCTTCCAGATGTAATACTTCAGTGGCTGAACAGCAACAGGTGCCTTTTGGTCTATAAGTAATTCTTGGGCTTGGACATGTATCTGCTAACATTCACTGGGAGATGACTGGACCCCAGGGCATCAGGTAGAACCATGGTCCAGGCCTTGCAGTGAGATGCAGAAAACAAGCAGAGGAGGTAAGTCTTCTGGAAGTGTTACTGCTCCTTCAGCAGTTTTTCGGCCTGAAGAGTAGGGCTGAGGGCAGGGGAGGCAAGATCCTTGAGCCCAGCGGCAACTCCAGGGCCTCTGGCACCTCCCTGTCATCTCTGTGCCTCTGCACAGCCAGGCCACCAATACTTAGACAAAGGGTCCCCTGAGGGCTGCACAGCAACATTGGTTGAGATGTCACTACTGAAAAAATCTTGCACATCTGCTGCAAGCTGAATATTTGTAATTTGAAGGCCAAACAATGGATGACAAGCCATCAGGACAAACACTCTGTTCAATATGTATCTATTGAGGGCTCCCCCTGGGCCAGGCACTGCTTGAGCATTCCCAGGGTTGCAGAGGTACGGGGTTTAAGGACATGAAAAAGTGACCTGGACAAAGCCATCTTCTTTCCTCTAATTTCATGGCACTCACTCCCTGTACCACTGACCTGTCCTACCACCGCCCCTCCCATCTTCAGGTCCACATTCGTCTCCATTACCAGGAGAGATGGACATGTGGGATCCAGTATTTGTGCTCATGGTGCACAGATCAGTGCCTTGCATGTGATCCTCAGGAAGTGTTTGTTGGTTAACTACTACATGATACGACTAGGTTGATAGCTCCTCCCTCCTGGGTCAACCCGTAGTACCTGCTGAGATCTAGGTAGAAAAGAACAGAGAAGGACCATGTTGGGGTGAGACTGTTCCTGGAGATGGAGACCCTGTTCAAAGTAGAGTCTCACTTAACCCTAGAAATTCTCTGCAGGATTGGCCTTCCAGATATTACCTTCTGTCTAGTTTTCTGATTCTAACTCCATGGGCTGTACCTGAGTGGGCCAAGGGACTCCCAACCTCAATGCCACTGGGCACCAGAAAGGTGCCTACAGTACAGTCCAGCTCCAAAATAACTGTTTAGGCCACCTCCACACAGTCATTAGAAAAGAAAACACGGGTCTGCTTCCAGGAAGGTCTCTAGCTGGGTCCTTGCCAGGGAAAAGGGAAGGGAATTAAAAGTTCAATACTGGGGAAAGACTAATCACCACATCTGCTTAATTATATTGATGTGAATGTCATAGCCAAGTTCTTTTTAGGGAGTTGATGTTGGAAAACATTTACATGCTCCTGGCCTCATGTGGAATAAGATTTAAGGTGTTTTTAACCTCTGGAAATTATCAAATGCCTTCCTATGGCAAATTCCACATGTCTCTAGGAATTTCCTCATTCCCTTACAGTTTTTCTGATAGTTTTCCTGTCTTTCTAAAATATTTCCTGACACCTGGCTAAGGTGCCACAGGATCTTCTTTGGGCTCCAGCACCTTAGACCAATGAGTAATTAATAACACAGGGTTGGATACCTGCCCCATCACTTGTCACAGGCCAGATTCCTTAGGAAGTAGAGACTCTGGAATAAAGTTTAGCATGCAGGACATTTTTAAGAAGTGCTATTGGGATCAATGTCCCTAGAAAGCAGTGGAGGAGGGCTGGATTATGCAGAGGAAGAAGATGAGCTGTGATGCAGGCCTCATGTCAACCTGGCTGAACTATGGGGAGCTCTGGAATTAGAGTAGTCCTTCAGAGTTATTTCAAGTTGAGTCAGAATAGCCAGGCTTTTATACCCCTGCCTCAAGCAGTTACTGGATGTGGACCATTGTCAGTAGCACTCCTGGGGGGACCGGGTGGGAAATCAGAGTCCATCACATCACTCTCAACACAAAGCCAAAGCCAAAATCATAACCACCATTTCCAAAGAGCCTACCACGTTCAAAGCATTCTACCAGCATTATCTCTAATGCTAACAATTCCCTAAGGAAGGTTTCTATTAACACCATTTTACAAAAGAGAAAACTAAGTCTGAGTAGAGTTACATGACGCATCTAAGGCCAAACAACTGGAATGTGGGACTCAGACCAAGGCCTGCCTTCCCCCACAGTTCACACTCTTCCCATTATGCTAAACCCCTCATCCTTTGATTTTCCAATATGGTCCCTGTGGAAGCAACCTACAACTCTACTGTTCTATGCAGCTTTGGGTTAGATTTATAATCCTCTGACTATATATCTAAATGTGTAGTTAAGCCCATTACTTGCATTCTTTTCTCAATTCTTTGAATCTCTTAGACCTGGGCACTATTGGCTCACTTCAATCAGAAAACCGCTTCTGTTGGAAAAAGTATAGATGCTGGGCTTCTTCATGAGGGCACACAAAAGGGGAAATCCTCAAAACAAACAGGAAAACAGTAACACAGTCAACAATATTTGAAGACGATGAAGAAGAAATAAGCTGCATTTAAAGCCAGATTTCTTTTTCTTTTAGATTTTTTTTTGGATTAAAACACTTTTAAATCCTAGAAATTGGTAACCATCCCAAACCCCATAGGCTGGGGAATTGAGGTAGGATTCGGGTGTAACATGAGAGATCATATGCACTCTTTCTATACCCCCAAAGGCTATTATCAACTGTTCTTCCTTTGTACATTCCAGATATCCTTAATCTTCAGCAAGACGTACACAGGCCAGAGAAAATCATCAGCTCATAAAAAGAAAAGCTGCTGCTTCAGCAAAACAATGCATCATTGCAAGTTTATTTGGCCCCGTGGGTCTTTCTCTCTAGGTAGAGTGTGTTATATATTTTCTCTGGGGCGCTCTTTTCAATCTGTCAAAGATGCTTACTCAGAAAAGTGTGTGACATCAAACCGTGTTAGAGACAGAGTCAATGGACTGGGCTCTGGAGCAGCCTCCTCAGTGTATTTAAGTCCTCCCTACATTCAAAGTAAGAATTCTTTTAAGGCCATCTTACACCTATTCTTCCTGACCAGGGAGACTCTAGAGACACAGTGATGGGATGATTTCCTCAATTTTCCATTAATTTTTTTAAACTTAAAAAAAAATGTTTATTTATTTTTTAGAAAGAGAGACTGAGTGTAAACAGGGGGAGGGGCAGAGAGAGAGGGAGACACAGAATCTGAAGCAGGCTCCATGCTCTGAGCTGTCAGCACAGAGCTGGACACGGGGCTTGAACTCGCAAACTGTGAGCCAAAGTCAGCTGCTTAACCGAGTGAGCCACTCAGATGCCCCAATTTTCCATTAATTAAAGGTGAACCTTATTTTTGGGTAGAGGCATCTCTCACAAGTTACAATGGGATAACATATGCCATCACAGAGCTATGTACAAAGTACAGGGATGATCTGGTGGATGAGACTACCAGAAAGGAAATGATTTACAAATTGAAGTTGAAGGATGCATAGAAGTTGCCAGCCTAGGAGTGGGATACCACAGAGGGAACAGTTCAGAGCAGGGTGTGTTCCAGGAATTTCAACTAACTGTACTGGTACAAGGAGGTCTGTTGCAGGAGATCAATATGGAGAGGCAGACAAGGGCCAGGTGCTGAATGGCCGTGTATGTCATTCCAAGGACTTTATTCTGTAAGTGATGGCAAGGGGTGGCAAGATTTTCAGTGGGAAAAAGACTTGAGTAGATTTCATGTTGGCAGAGGAGGACTGGAAGACATTAAGACCAGAAGTAGGGAGACTAGTTGGAAAATCACTGTAGCAATCCAAATGAGCTCTGATGGACACACAAACTAAGATAACAGCAAGGAGGATAAAATGTGATGGATTAAATACATTTTTAGGTAGCAGAATAAATGGTGTTTAAGTGACCAATTTGAAGAAGAGTGTGAATGAGAAACAGATGACAATTTCCGCAATTTCAATTCAGCAAGGAGGCTGGGAGAACAGGTTGAAAGGCTATCTTTATAAATTGAGCATTATCATGATGACTTTGGTGAATGGGTCATTAATTCTTTTAAGGCTCTGACTACTGAGTTAATTAAGGATATAATTAAGATTTCTTAGATCAGTCATTACATTGATTTATTTTTAGAGCACAGTGTTTTGGCAAATCTTGTCTTTTAAAAAACTGTTTGTCAGAATACATTTCTTTGTAAGTACCACAGTTGAATTTAATTATCAAAGCACAGAAACCATATGTGTGTAAATATTAGAGGCTTGTAGGTTTCTGTGTCTCTCTCTCTCTTTTTTAAGTAGGCTTCATGCCCTGCACAGAGCCCAACATGGGCCTTAAACTCATGATCCTGAGATCAAGACCATGGAGGCAGGGTGGGAGGGACAGGGACCTTGTCTTACATTTTTTGGTATGCCTTATCCTTGAAACATAGTGGGCACTTGACAAATGAATCTTGCTGAAATAAATGTTGAAAAATAAAAGTAGTAAAGTAGATCTACTAACAAATCCCATTCTAGCTGCCCTCTTCCCAGACTGGCCAGCCGAAATGAAACTAATTCTGCACACAAAACACTATGGAGCTGCTGTTGTTGCCCTAGCAGCTGAGACTCAGAGCGAACTTTCTGTTATATATTGGTGATTTGTATACTGGTGATTGCTTTCACACCAAGCAGAGTCAATGTCAGGCACAGGAAATACATCTGAAGGTTTAGTCCATCAGCAGATTTGGAGGCAATATTTTTTCAATTCTAAGAATCGTATTCAAGAAATATATTAAGACAACTATTGGCACTCATATTTATCATCCAATTAAACATGACAGCCACAAAATGTTTTCCCTTTAAGTTGACTCTCAAATACTTCATTTGCATTTTCTCTAACTCAGGAATATTGTTAGGAAAAGCCAGGATTTCTGGTATAGGGGTGAGGGGTGTGTGTTTGGGGGATGAGGGATGACTCATCTTCGGTTCTTCTGAGTTGACTGAAATATTTTAAATTAATCATCTCTGATCTGTCATTAAGGGATTTGTCCATATGCTTTTTTACAAATTATAGTTGCTAGGAATTTACAATTTAAGAATTTATGAGGGTCAAGAACGTGGAATTTCAACTAATATCTTTAGTGATAGCCTCAAAGACAAGAGTCCCTCACATCTACTGCTTCTATCTTCTAGAGCAATTTGGTACAAGGGCTACTGCTGAGATGTAGACATTTCCAAATGCAGCAACTCTGAAACTCATTATGAGTTTTAACAACTTGCTTTTCAGAGTCTATGGGCTTTGACAATCTAAATTTAGGTCTGCTTAATGGAATGGCTTTGCTTTAGAAAACAGATTTTTTTCAAGGGCTTTAGAACCCTCTTCTCCCAAAATTCATTTAACCTTACTCATTTGGAACAATGGAAGGAGGGGGAAGGGACAGGAGAGGGACAGGATTACATAGTGCTGTCTTAATTTTAAATGTTTACAATGAAATGAAATTTTTTGTTACTTTCAATGAAAACATATACAAAAGTGAAAATATAAATGAGTCATGAGTAATTAGATATCCATTATCATGACACACAATTCACTTTCGTGAATAAGTGTTCTATAAGATAAAGTGTACTTTAATATTTAAGGATTAGTTAGGCCCAGAACTTGAAGTTGTAGATACTTCACAATACTTTTTATTCACCTGTTTCCTGGGTAAAATAGTACTCCACCCCCACGCCCCCCCCCCCGCCCAATTCATGTCTGCCTAGAATGCCGCAATGTGACTTTACTTGGAAATAAGGTTTTTGTAGATGTAACTGGTTAAGATGAGGCCACCCTGGATTAGGGTGGGCCTAAATCAAATGGGTAGTGTCCTCATAAGAAGGCACATGGAGACAGACACATACAGATGGAAAAGCCACATGAAGATGGAGGCAAAGGCAGGCGGGATGCAGGCACAGGTCAAGAAATGACAAGGGTTGCCGATAACCACTAGAAGCTAGGAAGAGGCAGGAAGGATTCTTCCCTAGAGCCTTCAGAGGGAATGTGGCCTTGTCAGTGCTATAATTTCAAACTTCTAGTCTCCAGACATTTGGGAAAATAAATTACCATTGTTTCAAAGCCTCATAGTTTGTGATTATTTGTCAAAGGAGCCCTAGGAAACTAATATAACTCTCAGAGCCAGCGTCCCACTTTGTGTATGGCAGTCCTTTTGGCATTGAATGTGGCCTTGTGTTATATTTTCATATATACATGTATGTTATGGTTTCATATGTCTATGGGATTTCAACAAATATTTTAAATGACAGTCTCAAAGTCAAATTTCAATGATTTTTAAATTGCCCCAGCACACAGCTGTGCACCAAAAGGGCATCAACAAACTAGTTCTGAAATAATACCCTCAAAGACTGGCACTTTTTTTTTTTAATGTTTTATTTATTTTTGGGAGACAGAGACAGAGCGTGAACAGGGGAGGGGCAGAGAGAGAGGGAGACACAGGATCTGAAGCAGGCTCCAGGCTCTGAGATGTTAGCACAGAGCCCGACATCGGGCTTGAACCCATGAACCATAAGATCATGACCTGAGTTGAAATTGGACACTTAACCAACTGAGCCACCCAGGCGCCCCAAGACTGGCACTCTTGAGGGCTCTTGGTTGACAAGTCCTAAAGTCTCAGGTACTTAGGAAAAAAGTATTTTCCCAAACTTCATGCTCAATCAACCAATAATTAATTTTCATCACTTTAAAAAGGAAATGTTACCTGAAAGAGATTACTCAGAAGTCTTGATTCTTTTAGACTTAGCTGGGATCCTTGGACTCTGTCCCATGCATGCATAGTCAAGCATCAGCCAGAGACTTGGGCAGAATTTATAAATAGAATTTGGGACTCCCTTGTCTGCCTCTCTTCTTTCTGGAATTTTCCTTTTCATTTTTCAGCTACTGTGGTCGTCCCAAACTTTGACCTCTATGGGTATGATAAAAACTGTGGGTTTCTTTGCTTTTTAAATGGCCTTACAGGACACCAAATGGGACAGGTCCTCAAGCTAAAAGCCATAAAAGAATGGGAAGCACACCCACTGCTCTTTCCTTCCACCAAGAGCAGACCCTCCTGCCTGCTTTTGAATCATGCTCCAGTGGCATGAGGGGGTTGTTTTTAAAAAAAAATTTTTTTTTCAACGTTTATTTATTTTTGGGACAGAGAGAGACAGAGCATGAACAGGGGAGGGGCAGAGAGAGAGGGAGACACAGAATCGGAAACAGGCTCCAGGCTCTGAGCCATCAGCCCAGAGCCTGACGCGGGGCTCGAACTCCCGGACCGCGAGATCGTGACCTGGCTGAAGTCGGACGCTTAACCGACTGCGCCACCCAGGCGCCCCGAGGTGGTTGTTTTTAATACTTTGTTTAGCATTTACAGTTGTCAGTGGAGAGTTGGTTCAACAGAAAGTGCTTGACTATTACAGGAAGCAGAAAGCTCCTTCACTAAAAATTTTGAGGGCTTTTTTTAACAAAAAATTTTTCCTCAACCCAAAGACCTAGAAAGAGTACTAAATTACAAAAGCCAAAATCATACTCAGTTGTAAGCAGAGGGGTACTGACTTAAATTACTACTTAGGAAGTCTCAATTTAATTAAAGAAAATATGAATGGGTGCCTGAGTGGCTCAGTCGGTTGAGCATCCAATTCTTGATTTCAGCTCAGGTCAAGCCCCATGTCGGGCTTTGTGCTGTGTGTGGAGCCTGCTTGGGATTCATTCTCTCTCTCTCTCTCTCTCTCTCTCTCTCTCTTTCCCTCTGACCCTCTCCCCTGCTTGTGCTTTCTCTCTAAAAAAAAGGAAGGGAGGGAGGGAGGGAGGGAGGGAGAAAAAAAGAAATATATGAACGTATCTTCTCCAGTTAAATTAGGATGTCAGTATGAATGAAGAGGGTTCTGGAACCTGAGGACTTTTATGCTTGCCACACTCCCGTTCTGTGGCCACCATGGGGTCATGGATACAAGAAGACATACCCAACTTTATGTACACACAACCACATCAACTCCATACATACTGGAGTGTAACACAATCTTTGTGAAAATTCCTTAGGGATATGGAGGAGGGGGCTACACAGCATGACAGAGAGCAAAAGCCTCCCCCAAACTGTCTTTTAAACATCTTCTCCAAAGTCTCACTTCCTCTGGCAGCAACCCAAAGCCCCCGCCCTGTACCAAGGTCTGACTGCTGCAAATCTGCAGCTCTACCCAGTTTTCCATTCATCGCAACAAAGCCAGAATAAGTGGTCGGTTCAGCCTCAGGATTCCCTTCCTCATTGTGTGGTGGGGTGTGTATATATGTGTGTGTGTTGCATGACTGGAAATCGTTGTAATTTAATAGTTTTCTCCTGTCATAGTTACGTATTCATATACATGTGTAAACAAAAGGAGGGGAAGGGATGTGTTTCAGGATGGCAGTCTGAACTATGTGCCAGGTGCTTTGTTTACACACATCACTTCTAGTCCTCTTCATTTTTCAGGTGAGGAACTTCAGGCTCAGAGCTACTATTCATTCCCCTTTGGGATGTCTCTAATGTATTAACGTAAAATGTAATAGAAAGCATGAAAGATATGTCTGGGAGTCCTGGGGGAGAGGCAGGGGAGGGGAGAATGCATTGTCATGTGCTCAGGAGGGAAGGTCTGGGGGGCAGGGGTGGTTGAGGGAAAAGGATTAAAGAGTCCTGCTAGATGGGGCAGGGGCCACCAGGAACAGAAGGGGGTCTTATAATCATCTTGCTTTCTTCTTTCTCCTTGTTCCCAATGTGGTGGTCTCATGGCCTCCTCTGTTCCTCAAACGGTCCTGGCTCATTTTTTAAAAAATGTTTATTTATTTCTGAGACAGAGAGAGACAGAGCACGAGCGGGGGAAGGGCAGAGGAGAGGGAGACACAGAATCCGAAGCAGGCTCCAGGCTCTGAGCTGTCAGCACAGAGCCGGACGTGGGGCTTGAACTCATCAACCACAAGATCATGACTTGAGCCAAAATCGGATGCTCAACCGACTGAGTCACCCAGGTGCCTCTGGCTCATTTTTAAAGATGGAGACACTCTGAATGATGGCTTAGTTAACTTATTTACTAGAGCTAATTAAAGTGGATACTTTGGAAGTCTCACGGAAAACCTGAGTCTTTAAAACACTGAATGACAGCATTTCAAACAGTAAAACACTTCTCTTGGTTCACTGATAAGCTAAAAAGCACAAGCTTTTAAGTTCCCAAACACCTCGTCAATTTGGGGTGAACCGGTCCAAAGGCGGCAGGCGAGGAAAACCCTTGCTTTCCCTTATCTGTAGAAGTGACTGCTTTTAAAATTATCACTTGAGCAGAATTTAATGAATACTGCTACTTAACTGACTTCTATGTCATTGTATGATTTCCTTTAAAATCTAAATTTCCTGGCATAACTGTCTTAAATAATTCATTTTTAGTAAGATTACACAAGGATGGCTGCTGGATATTTACTTTGGATTTGAGAGGATGTGTGAAGAATATTAGCTAAGAAATGTACTATTGGTAGATTATAAAAAATCATGTGTGGCCGCAAAAATTTCCATTTATACTGTGTTCCAAATTCCATATATTTAGAAGCTCTCCTCTCAATTCCATGCTGCTGACTCTGAGTCAGGCAAAAACGGACCGTGAAAACTGTCTTCCCTAGAGTTTCAGTGTTGTTTTCTAAGAAGCAATTTACAAAAGAAAATTCATTTGAAATTAAACATTTTGATTTAAAATGATGGTTTTGATGATCCCTGATTTTAAGGAGGTTTGAAGGAACAGGAAGGCAGTGAAAGACAAAATGAACAAATGATGAAGGAAGCCAGAGGAGGGGCAGGGGAATAAGCTGAGTCACTGATGGTGGGATCCAGAAAGGCAAAGGCGGGAGACATGCCATGGCCAGGGAGACAGCATGGCTGAGGCTTATTTCAGAGAGAGAGCCCAGAGTCCTGGGAAACTTTCAGTTTTTACAGATTCAATTTTCCATGTTATGGAGGCAGGGGCAGCTGGAACACATGTAAACTACGAGAAAACTCAGAACTTACCACATTTCTAACACCCCCAGTACAGAAAACCTTACACCCCAGCAGTTAGCAAAAGTGAACATGTGGTCAAGCTGATGGTTTTTTGAAGTTATCCTTGTGTTAATTCTCCTATAGATGGAAATGCCAAATGAGAAGGGTGGGGAGGGGAGGAGAAAAGAGAGCTAGTGCTGAATGAGAGCCACCTCTGTGTCAGGCACCATGTGACACACTCCACGTGTATTCTTAATCTTCACAGCAGCCTTACGAGATGGGTACTGATAGGCCCACTTAACAGATGGGAAAACTAAAGCACAGGGAAGGTCAGTAATTAGCTTATTATCACATAGTAAGTGGCTGAGCTGCAAATCGAACCCAAGCAGTTTAACTATAGAACCTGAATACATAATCTCTGTGCCATATGGCATTTTCCAGAATAACTAAAAATAACCAAGTTGACAGGATAAAAGAGACTGAAAGTGTATTCTTCTCTAACACGTGGCTACTGCCTGGAAAGTCTCTAGGATATTGTGATAGACGCCCTCAGCCCTCTTCAGTGTTCATCTCTGTCACCCACCATTATTTTTAAGTAAGTGTGTGTGTGTGTGTAAACCTACCTGAAGCTATACTTTCTTCTAAATTCAAATACGAATAAGTTAAAGAATTTAAAATGTTTGAATTTTTGACATAGTCACTTCATTATATTACAATTTCTACTAAATGTCAAATACTCCTGGAGGGGAATGTTTCAGTAATTTGGTGGCTGAATCATGTAGCAATTATAAGCCTAACTTCTAAAGCAGTTTCCATGAAGAGAGTGTAATTTTTTTTCAAAGTATGTATAAATCACAAACGTACTGATACTCTCGCTCTATGTAAGATATTTTCAAGCCAAGTTCCTATTTTTTAAGCTCTATTTATATGCAACCAGTTCTAAGAATTCTCAGAAAAGGACAGCCCTGATATTGTCCCCTCACTAACATCCCTCAGAGCAAAAGTCCTCATCCATTTTTCAGGCATGACCCACTTTAAGGGTTCAGACTCCCTGGTGAGTCACATGCATATCTTCTAAGGACCATGATGGGTTGCAAACGGGATGAAATGAAAATGACCAAAATGTTCAGAGTCTCAGACACGTTAGTCTCTCTTTCCTATTTGCCATCTTTTCCTATTTGCCACAGATGATAAGATTCAAATAATATTTTTGTAAATAAAATTTTAGAATTCAGGGGCTTCTTTTGGAGGCTCTTCTCCTGCTTCACAGCCATATAGGCCCAAAGCAGCAGCAAATAGTCTATCGGACTTCCTTAGCTGGTAGGCAAAACCTATAGGGAAAGAAGTCAGTGAGGCCCATCCACAGGGGGCACCACACACTCCCATGCTTACTACTTTGGTGCCTGTGTAGATGACTCAGAGAGGGCTTGCAAGGCCCGTGACACCCCTAGAAGTAACCACAAGTTCTTTAACCCCTGCCTTGCCCTCAGTCCCATCTACTGCCATCTACGCTCATGATCCATGTGAGCTCCCTTTACTATGGACTTTCCATCCCTCTTCACAATCAATTTTAAGTCACTCCTAACTTTCCACCCAATCCTAGAACTATTCCTAAACACATTCTACTTCCTCCTAGACTCTAAGTACCTTTCAGTAGGGGCCACATCCAATTTCCCTTTCTGGAACTCAGGGAGCCTTGCCTGGCAAATGCTCCACAGATTCTGAATTAGCCAAATGATTCTAGAATCCATCTCTGAAAACTGAGACATCCTATGCAGCTCAGTGGAAACCACAGGACTGGACAGATACCACTCGAGCCTCACAATGTTCGCTCCTTGTACATCGCTGGAAGTGTCAGATTATTGCTCACAGACCAATAGTATTTTCTATAAGTCTGCTCTGTGTACTCACCAGTGTCCCAAAAGTGAAGCAGCACAATTAGGCAGTGACTGTCTAAACACACATTAATCATGCATTAGTTCTAAATTGAATAGCATGATACACAAGAAAATACCTTGCACACAAGGCATCCGTTACTGACAGAAGTGATCTCTCACATTCTGTCATGTGCATATTTGGAGAGTAAGTGCACTTCAGGGAGCTCTGCTTACAAAACAAAAAACAACAAGGATGAAAGAAGAAAGAATACATTTGTATGCTGCACTGAGACTCCATGGCTGGTGGAGGTGGGCACTTGTCAGGGAGCCTGGGGCTTTGGAACATGTATTGGTCACCATGATGGATGAGCTGCTCAACACAAGTATGCCTCACTGTCTCTAAATGTTCCCTTCTTCCTTCTTGGTGTGCAGAAAGGCTGGGGGGTTGCCTTTACATGGCAGGTTCTGATTACAAACACAGGCCCACAGCTCAGGGGGCTGAGTTCTCCCAATTGAGTTACCAGCAGCTGGTGCACCCTCTGAAGAAACCCATTCGATTCTCTGGTCTAGAAGACTTGTGTGCTAGACGTACTTCTGCAGAACAAGGAGGGTGGAGGGGTGCAGGTAGGAGAATGTGACCAGGGAATAAGACATCTTCCTTTAATGAGACCCTAAACCTACTCCCTTTTTCCTCAAGAAAAAGGGGAGCAAGTCCTAGTCTGGGGAGGAAATGAAGTTTACCCTTCAAAACATGCATTCACACAGATGAAGACCATGCTTGAACTACTATCAGGTGAAAGCTGATGACAAGTCCTTGGGATGCTGGTTTCGTGACCTCTCCCTCAACTGTCTCAGGCATACTTGGACACGCACACTGTCTTTCCTCTCCTGGCAGAATCTCATTAAGAGAGGCATCAACTGAGCTTCTTAACCACAGTTTCACCCACAGCACCTAGATGACGCAGGCAGAGGCCACGCACTCTCATTTGATGGGTCTGAGTCCCCAGAGTGAGCTCAGCTTGGGACCTGGCATCCTGAGATGATGAAGAGATCTTGAACAACAAAGCACAGCTGGGGCATCCTTACCAGCAATAGCAATCTTCAGATTCTCAGATGGTTCTCTCCAGCTGCCTCACACAGCTACTTTCATAACCAGAGAGGGAAAGCTGGGTGCTTAACAGAGTGAATACTCCCCTCACCATCTTCCTGGTACTTTGATTATAGGCTAAATGACACTGGCTCTGAACAAGAGAGATATAAACAGAGGTTGATTAATCTTGATTTCTTTCCTTTAAACATGACATGAGTCCAAAAGACAAAATTCAGGTGGCATAACCTAGAGATTTATAGAGGAAAATCACTTAAAAATGTGTAGTATGATGATTAGATGTACAAAAATGCATAGGAAAGAAACTGGACTACTTGTATATTAAGATGCTGAGGTTCTGGGCTTTTTTCATGTTTCTAAATGTTCCATGATGTGACTTTTTTAAATAATGAAAAATATTTATAAGTAAAATAATTCATGATATTTTTTAGCAATGAAAAATATTTATAAGCAAAATAATTCATGGTGCTCTTAGACTTCAAAAATGAAACAGTTTGTGCTTGGGATAATTAAATATAGATCACTGAATTCTCTACACACCAGACAACATGATGTGTATGAAAGCACTTCACATACAGTAAGGTGATATAAAAATATTAGGTATTAATGCCTTTCAATGCTTTTGAGTATTAGGCTGCTATATCAGCAGACTATTTAGAATGTCTCTTGTTTGTTGTAGTGAGTAATACTCACATGCCACCAACCAAAAACATCCTCTACTAAAAAAGGGCTTGCCCACTATCTCTGAAAATACAGGAACAAGAAACCATGACAAATTTTATCCTGGCCAAGCCCCTCTCCCATCTTGGGGGGAGGGGGTAGACTAAACTGCTAAGGGGGCACACTCTTTGAGGCTGAGTCTGTATGTGCATCTGTCTGTGTGTGTGTGTGCCTGTTTCTGAGTTGCCATGTGGTCAAACTGCCATAGAGTGTCCCATCCCAGCTGGCCAAGTGGTCCTCCCAGGAGGAGTAAGATCAAACAACAATCTGCTCAGCACAGAGAGCAAATTCCTCACCAGGTGGGAAAATCTGGAGCTGCCCTATACTGACTTTTCATCATGCCCCACATAAGCAAATGCTACTCTATATACATATTCCAAATACATTTTATCAGGAAGCCAGAGCAACATCAGCATTTATGCTCAGGCTGATGCTCTATTATATGGATTATATTCAACTGGAATAAAATGAATATTCTCCACCACAACTCAATTGTTCTTTATACAGTTTTTAATGAGATTCCACCCAGTGTCACAGCAGTACTTATGTAATTACTCTATATAACTCTGCCAGCAAGTAGGGAATGAAATCTCCTTATCAGGGTATTGCAAACCAATAACACCACAGCACACTGTCTCTTTAAGCGCACTGCTGCATTTTGGAAAGTCTGGGAGTGTGGCCATCATGCAGAGGGAACGCTTGGGTGAGTGGGGTTTCAGCACTGCAGAATAGCTTTCGGGGAAGAGGACTGTTTTTTCCCACAATTTCCCAAGAAAATGTTTTACAAAAAGAAAGGGAGCCTGCAGCTTCCAAGATGGGTCCTCTTTAATTGGGATGGTCAGCCTCTGGTCGGCTGAAGACAACTTTGCTAGAACCCTGGGACAATCCATCAGGGTAGAGTAGTGATCAGGAAAGGATGGGGGGTGGAGTCAAACAATTGTTTGCTTCGTTGAGGAAAACTGTAGGTCAGCAGAAAGCAGAGTAAAGAGAACAAAAAAAAAAATGCTGCTGAGAAGAAGGTGATATCTGGTCTTAGTAAGTTACTGGAAATTAGGAATATGGGCTTCTGCCCCTTACTGTTGGGAACCCCAGAAGTCAGGGACTGGACCATGAAAAGTTCCACTGAGGCTTTGTCCTATGGCCCTGAGAATGACTCTCTTCTCTACTTGCAGTTGTGCTTCAGACTGTGAGATGGGGAAGCTGAGAGCTGACCCAAGGACCAATGTGAAATCCAAGCCCACAGCCCAGGGACTTGCCCACAGGCCTGTCCAATGAAGGAATTCAATCAAGAGGACATAGGATGGTCTTGGAATCTGCTAAACAGTCTCAGGGTGTTCCCAGGGAAGCAAAACTCCTCAGAATCTGCCAAGGTGGAGTATGGAGGAGGGAACAGGACCATTGGGTTCCCAAGTCCTCACTCTCTGGGCTTTCTCTGGTTGCACTCCCCTCCCCGCAACAACCCCCAGGCAAGGCTCAATCTGTGGTGGTGAAGGCCGGCAGAATTAGGAAGCAAGTGTCACTACTCCACGACCATAAAATGATCAGGAATGAGAAGGCTTGGTCAGACAGCAATAGGAAAAGGCAGTGTGGAGAATCTCTGATGCTACACTGTAGGTTACTTTATTCCAGACTGAGACCACCATGCTCTCTAAGCTTTGTAGATTATTCTCTGCTCTTCACATACCTCCCTTCACACCCACTTCCCTCACATTTCATCTCCAACCTCCCCTGCCAATAACAACAGCAACAATAAACTCACACTTTAGCTACAATTTACACTCCCTGTGTAAACAGAAAGGCTCCTTAGCAAGTTTCCACATTGTACATTTCATGGGTGGTATTATCTGCACTTAGGTGTGTTAATAGTAAGACTCTAGTAATAATACTCAGCACATTTTTAACCCTTCAAAGGGTATTCTCAACTATTATGTGGTTTTACCTTCTCAGGTACAAAAATTCACAGAGACCAGCAGGATGGGTATTCTTCCCAGTTTATAAATCAAGAAAATGTAATTGACAGATTTAAGTGCCTTGCCTGAAGTTTATGGCACAGTTGAAACCGGTTCTCAGGTTTCTTGATCCTTACCCAAGCACTCATTCTATGAAAAAGTTCTGTGTTACCTGGGTGGAATGATCATTATAGGAGAAATTTGGCAGAGCTGAGCGGCACATGATGGAAAGAAAGCTACTCAGCCAAGCCTTGCCAGTGCCCAGATTCAATTAAATATCATCAGGAAAAGGGCTATTCAGTTTGTGCACTTCTCATCCCTTTCCCGCTCTCATGCTGTCACTGGGGACCGGCACAGAACTGCATAGACTGCGATCCACGGTGCTCTTCTGGGCCAGAGATGCCTCTGCCTGTACACTTGCCCAGGAGATGGAGGCCTGCTGGAGGCTGAAGCTCCAAGCAGATGGGGGAGCTCATCGGTGTGCTCAGCACTGCCCCAGGCTCACCGAGGCACTGTGAGAGACAGTGACTCAAAGGCTATATTTACAGACCCCAATTATTCAGTTAGCCCTATATGCTTCCCTACTCCAGATACAGGGGCTGAGTGAGAGAACAAAGTGAGAATTTGGGGCCAAAATAAGACGAGTAATATTAGAAGGCAGGCCTAAGAGTGACTCAACAAAGATAAATGGGGTTGCTTCTTTACCCCATTGCCATCCCAAAATGTATAAGTGATAATGTGTGTGGGGAAGGGGAGTTGTCTCTTTCTGGTTTACAATACTGGAACAACAACTGTGGCATTTTTCTTGGCATTTCTGTAGCATCTCTTTCTACAGAGTCTGGCACTTGCTGCAGCCACCTTCTCTTGGCTTGATGAAATAGCCCTAACAACATGAGAAGGAGCAGTCTGTGGCCGTTACTAAGACTGTTGCCACCATCCTGCAAGACCTAAGGTGACATTTAACTTTTCTTCATAAAGTCTTTCTGATTCCTTCCATTTATCTGTGAAATTTCCTTCCTTTAAAGGCTCAAAACATTCATTTCTACATTCGTGTCTTTTTAAATTTTATTTTTAAATGTCTATTTATTTTGAGAAAGAGCATATGTGCATGCACGCAAGCAAGTGGGGGAGGGGCAGAGAGAGAGAGAGAGAGAGAGAGAGAGAGAGAGAGAGAATCTCAAGCAGGCCCCATGTGGTCAGCTCAGAGCCCAGTATGGGGCTCGATCCCATAAACTGTGAGATCGTGACTTGAGCTGAAACCAAAGGTTGGATGATGCTTAACCTACTGAGCCAGCCAGGTGCCCCACTCAAGTCTTTTTAAAAGACATTTGTATAATAGGCTCATTCCCCCACAAGGAATAATCATTAGATCATGTTCCTTGGGGGTAGAGACTGTGTTCCACTCACTCTTTACTCACCCCAAGGTCTGGCAAGAATGTCTTGCCATAGTGAGTGCTCTATAAATGTTGTTTCTCAGACATGAATTATTTTCCTCCCACATCTATGCTGGGACCTGTCACAGCACCTCTCTGGTATTCCTCCAGGCACTCCTGACTATAGTGAGTGCCCACCTCCATGGAAGTAACTAAGCAGAAGCACAGCCTTCATTTCTCAGGGCATAGTGTGAGCAAAGTTGGGCAAATTGGGAGTTTGGATGAGGTGACTGCTGAGGTTCCTTCTAGTTCCGAAACAATAATTCTTTTATTAAAAAATTTTTAATGTTTATTTATTTTTGAGACAGAGAGAGACAGAGCATGAGCAGAGGAGGGGCAGAGGGAGACGGAGACAGAGAATCTGAAGCAGGCTCCAGGCTCCAAGCTGTCAGCACAGAGCCCGACGCAGAGCTCAAACTCGTCAACTCCAGAGATCATGACTTGAGCCGAAGTCAGACACTCAACTGACTGAGCCACCCAGGTGCTCCTCTTTTTTTTTTTTTTTTTTAATATTTATTTATTTTTGAAAGAGAGAGACAAAATGTGAATGGGGGTGGGCAGAGAGTGAGAGAGAGACACAGAATCTGAAACAGGCTCCAGGCTCTGAGCTGTCAGCACAGAGCCCAACGTGGGGCTCGAACTCACAGCCGTGAGATGATGACCTGAGCCACCTAGGCATCCCTGAAACAATAATTCTTAAATTTTGACTAAATGGAAATAAGGGATTAGTGGATTTGGAGGGGAATAAAAGATATTAAAATAATGAATGAAGAAAAAGGGAGATGGGTATGTTGTAGGCCCAGGGAAATGCCCAAATCTTCAGGAAAGATTTGTTGGGGATGATAAAATCTCAGCTACTCTGTGAAGAACAGGAAGGACATTTCCAAGATAATAGTATCATTGGTGGTACAACAAGGTCTGGTTCAGGAGGTGTCTTAAAATGAGATCAAATGAATATAGTGGTGAGTAAATCTCAAAAGGAGGGTACAGTACAGGCAACAAGGAGCCTGAAATAAGTGACAATCTGAAAAGATAGTGAACTCAAGGATACTGTGTGTATGAAGGTGGATGTGATATGTTATGTACAGGCTCTAGAATCAGATTAGTATGGAATCCTGGCTGCCATGCTTATTAGCCATGTGATGCTACATATTTAACCTAAGTTTCAGTTTCTTTATGCTTATCATGAAGATACATATGCATCTTCATTTGAGATTAAATGAGATAAATGATATAAATGATATGTAATACCTAGCATTTATTCATTTAACAGATATTTACTGAGTATCTTGTTTGTGCTAGATAGTACGTTAAGCATTTTGCATGGTAAATTATCAGAAAATCAAAGTTATTATTAGCTAAAAGGACCACACCTTCCCTTCCTATATCCTCCTCTGTAAATTATACATCCCTTTTGATTCTGGAGCTTAGAAGAAAAAAGTAGCATTTTACTGTGAGTTCATTTATTTGCCGTTGATACATTTTACTTAAAAAATAAACCCAAAATTTGTCCTTAGCTTTAGGTGCACCATAAATGCAAAATAAATAAGTATTTTCTTAAAGTCTCAACTCTTTAACATAATCACTCATTTGAGCACAGAGGCATGATCAAAAAGCCAAACACAGATTTTTCCCTCCTCTTGGAAAACCATTTCCTGACATGGTACCCAAAGAGACATCTTGAAAGGGACATGCATGGTTATGTGTCCCCTCTCCAGGGACACTCTTTTCCTGTGGATATGAAACAGGCTTTGGCAGCTGCTCAGTATCATTAGGCCAAGGGGAAGTCAAATGCTCTCTCAGGCTTAAAATAAAGTTATCATCTCAAACCAAAAATACTAAGCATTGGACCAAAAAAAGAAAGCCAGTAGAGATCCAATTATTATGAGGGGTTTCTTATTGATCCCATGAGGTTTCTACAGTGAATACCGGAACATCTGATTTGTATTTCTGTATGTAATGTATGTATGCATATATATGTGTGTATGGCATTATGGAGAAATTGCTGAAAGTCCTTTGCATAAAGGGCTGTTTTTTGTGTGTAGATCAGCAAAACACAAAACTTCAGTAAGGTTTGTTTTTGCTAAGCACACAACTTTTTTTTTTTTTAATTTTTTTTCAACTTTTTAATTTATTTTTGGGACAGAGAGAGACAGAGCATGAACGGGGGAGGGGCAGAGAGAGAGGGAGACACAGAATCGGAAACAGGCTCCAGGCTCTGAGCCATCAGCCCAGAGCCTGACGCGGGGCTCGAACTCACGGACCGCGAGATGGTGACCTGGCTGAAGTCGGACGCTTAACCGACTGCGCCACCCAGGCGCCCCCACAACTTCTTAATACATTTCATGGGCAATCAGTCTCTGGGGGGAATATATTCATTTCCGATAAGGGAGTAGATTATTCTAGTCTATAGGCTGCTTGTTTGCCAATGGTCTGTCTCTACTCTGGTAATAACCAAGAATTAGGTAGCAACTTCATAGACCATTTCCTTGAGGTCCTGGTGACTTGCGAGAACCAAAGTGTCTTCAGAATTTCAGATGGACAATTTGGGATTCATTTGGGGTTCAGGTATTTTGGTGGAAGTTTCCCCACAAACAAGGCAAAGACATAAGTGTAAGTACCTAGTACATGCAAACAAGGACTCTAGAAAACCACTTAGTCTTGGGTAAGAAGAAAGGAGGGCACACACTCATTTTTTCACCTAATAATTTGAATATGATTTTGCCATACTTAGAGTAGATCCATTTCCAAACTAATACTTAGTTTCTTCTAATCCTGTTTATTCTTAATTGACACAATAATCTCTAGGCAGGATAAGGTATTTTCTCTCATAAATTTATAAATCTTTACAAAGGAAATTACTTTGAGGAAATTACTTCAAATGTCAAGTAACTCAAGGCACTTAATCTTGGAATTTATGTTTCTATTTTTAATGTTTTAATTCAGACACATTTTTTTTTTCCTCTCAAGCCCCTTCAAGTATTGAAGGTACTAAATCAGCTCTCACACAAACAGCTAATAGGAAGGGAAATCAGAATTTTCATTTAGCTCTTCTAAATCCAGCTGTTTTGTGGGCAGATGTAAAAAATAAATAAAATCAAACCAATTAAAATACACATGATGTGAAATATTTTCTGCTCCAAAGTTTTCAACATCCCAGTTACTTAGAAACATCTGTCCAACTAAGAAAAATAGACTGAATGAAGGAATCTCAAAAAGTCATTCAGTTTATGATCCTGTTTCTGGGTCATGTGTCAACAAAATATCCCCAAGTGTAACTGCGTATATTAATGTTTCTGAGCCTTAACTGTGCAACACTACAAGGCACCAAACAATAAATTTTAAACCGTTTTTGTTTGTCAAAGATGCTATATAGCACTTTCCTTACGTGTGTGTGTCTTTCCAAAAAGGCTGGAAATTATGAGTCTATGAATTTCAAAAGAAGTAGAAACAAGGAGGGGGTTACTAAGGTCCATTAATATTTGGCCATTGTTTGCATAACTTTAGTTTTAGGCTTTTTCTCTTTCATCTCTGCATCATTGTTCTGTTAACTCACTGCTTTCAACTGTGCTCACTGTGCAAATGAAGAATTAGCATCATCTGTCCCTTATTTATTCTGTTACCTATAACATCAGGAGGCAGTTAAGCTAGTCTTTTCGAAGGAATAAATATCTTTTCCTTTCAGCACCTTGGACACTGAGTCATACAATGTTCTGCAACTGGCAAAGTGCATATTCATGAAAATTCTCTGATTTTTACAAAATATTCTTAATCTTTTTTACAAATGTGAAAACTGAGTGAGGTTATGGTCACTTATTGAAGTATTTGTGATAATTTCTAGTTAGGTGGCTAAAAAACAGTAAGCAAGGGGCTCAAATCCAGGTCATCTACCCCAAATCCTGGATTCTTTCCACTGTTTCTTATTGACCTTCCAGAAGGCGTTCAGTCATTTGCATTACTTGATTTAGTTTTTGTGTCAGTGCTTTTAAGTCATGGGGCCCCCATCCGAAGTAAACCTCCAGTGATGTCCAGTGAAAGCATTCCCACTTTGATTCTGAACGCTGTGCTCTTGCCAAATACCCTTTTAAAATAGCCTCTTCTCATTGATTATTAATTCAACTGCCAGTTTGCCTTGACTCCTAATATTTTTTCCTGTTTCCTTGTGCTAGCAAACAACTAAGCATCATTGCCTACTCACTTTACTTAGTTTACTACTTAGTTTATTTTTCCTCCTAAACAAAGAGACCAGTGTGGGCGAGACACTGTGCTTATTTCATTTCACTTGATTCTCACATAATTCCACAAGGTATGTATCATTATCCTATTTACAGATGAAGAAACTGAGGCTCAGAGAGGTTAAGTATGTGTCACCTATTAAGCTGCTTGTGATTATTTCTAGAATATATCTAAGAGAATTTAAAGTCTTTCAGGTTTCTCTTTGTCCCATTTATGACACAACGTGTGTTCTCTTTTCCTTATGTAAATCAAAGAAGTACTAAATGCCATTCCAAAGAATGAATCACTTGTGCAACAAACAAGGACCCAGACTACCAGACTAACTACTCATGCAGACTCATGGCTAACATAGTATCTGGCATGCAGGTAATGAATAATGTACTGAGAGCTGCTTGTGACTTTGAGTACAAATGATGGATCTAAGTTAAAAGGGAAAAACAATCCAGATAGGAAAAAAAAAAAGGAAAAATTAAAAGAAAAGGAAAAAGGAATGTGGAGATGTTTTTGCATATTTCTGTTGCCGCTGGGATGAATGCTGTTTTTTTTCTTAGGGTATAACAATATATTACATATACATATATTACATATACATAATATTACCACTAACGAATGTAGACAGGAGATGAATGCTTTTTAAAAGTGAGTTCCGGGGCGCCTGGGTGGCTCAGTCGGTTAAGCATCCGACTTCGGCTCAGGTCACGATCTCACGGTCCGGGAGTTCGAGCCCCGCATCGGGCTCTGTGCTGACTGCTCAGAGCCTGGAGCCTGTTTCAGATTCTGTGTCTCCCTCTCTCTCTGACCCTCCCCTGTTCACGCTCTGTCTCTCTCTGTCTCAAAAATAAATAAACGTTAAAAAAAAATTTAAAAAAAAAGTGAGTTCTGTTGCTTCATGTTCTATTCCTGAGTTCTTACTGGTACTAGCACTGTTGCTCTAGTGCCTGTTCCTTCCTGTATGGTGGTCTCTTCTCTGTGACTAACAATTACCAGGATGACAGACCCTTCAGAAACAGAAACATTACAATATTGGACCGCGTGCCTCTCTGCTGGTCATTTATGTCATTCCAACTCACACCTGGCACACCAGTCACACTGACATCAATGTTTCTATCCATTCTCTGAACAGAATAAAAAAGAGGACTTCCCTACCTCAACACAAAGCCTGACCCCACCATCACAGACTACTTTGCTTTCTTGCAAATTCAAACCACTGCTAGTGCCTAATTATGTAAGAAGTTTCTCTCCTTGGACCTCATAGCTCACTGCCTCAATTCCTCTAAACAGAGCCATCTGTTAGCCAAGGACTCAACATCAAAACATTCTTTGATGAGTCACAATTAATGACAAGTACAATGTGAGTACTGCCAGAATGATAAATTTAACACTACTCAAATATTCATCATGGACTAAATAAAGAGCCTTTTAGGTTTTGAAAATGAAGTATTTTAAGGCTTAAAAAACTGCTTGGCTTTAAAAATAAACCAAATATAGTGCTGGTAGTTCCAAAGAAATCAATTGCTACTGAGGTAGTGGTAGCAAAGCTGACATTATGTGCCTGAAAATAATCATGATTGATTTTAATAGCTGATAAGGAAAATGTTACAAATATTGTAGTGAGGTGAGCACAATGAACTGAGAGATGAGACACAAGAGTTCTGACTCTAGCTGAGACACCAACTAGTATCTCGGTACCAGATGGTTACCAAAGTCCCTTCCAATGCTAATCACTCCGTCATTCTTTGAGTGTACGATTTAGATCCACAGACATATGGCTGCCTTTTGGATTCCAGGAGGACCTCACCAACAGTAATATTTTCTGGGTTGAGATTCCTGGTATCTCTGGGATTTTTTTTTCTGGACATTTTTGCTTGTTAATAGACTAGCAAATAGAGTGAGTAGACTTTGACAATACTTCTTTTCCCTTGTAATGGGTTCTCATTGGTAAGACCCCATTAATGGGTACTAATGAAAGAGCAAGTTATTTACATTCACGCTGGCTCAACTTCTCCAATAAGATGATTAGGTTTTAAATATATTTTTTAATGTTTATTTATTTTTGAGAGACAGAGACAGACAGACAGACAAACATAGTATGTGAGTAGGGGAGGGGCAGAGAGAGGGAGACACAGAATCTGAAGCAGACTCCAGGCTCTGAGGTGTCAGCACAGAGCCCGATGCAGAGCCCAAACTCAGGAACCGTGAGATCATGACCTGAGCCGAAGTTGGATGCTTACCCGACTCAGCCACCTAGGTAGACCAAGATGATTGTGTTTTAAAAATGAGATCCACATAATGGAAACCAACAGTTCTCCTGTGGTCTGTTTTGCAATCAATGAAAGATAAATAAAAACCAGCTCAGCAATAATGGGTGATGGAAAAACAATTATAATTTAGAATTTGAGTCCCTTTTTATGACTCAAGAATGAATAGCAAAAGTAGACAAACTGAAGTCTAATCTTGTGTTTGTAAAAATGTAACCAAGATAAAACTGCTATTTTAAAAGCATTTATGAAATGAAACTTCTGTAATAACCATAGATTAAGTTAGATGGCCATTCATTGGTTACTTATCAACTTTAAATATATTAGTCACAAAGGATCCATCTCATTAATATCACTCCATATAGGGGTCAGACTGACAGTCAAAAGTCCTTATGCATAAATAATATGATAATCTTATGATTCCATTTTCCCTGTTCATTTCTTTGATAACTAATGCTTTTGTGGCTATTGTTCCTGAAATATTTTTTTCCCCTTTTCAAGTATGAAAACAATGCTCACAATAACAGAGTTCTGACACAAGATATATTCTGGTTTCTCTTCAGATAGTATAAAAGTTTTCAATTTTGGCATATTAGATTTTGGCCTTCTTCACATACTGATGCTTTTTCTTATGTCTAAGCGAGTGCAAGTCCAGAAGCCTGCCCTCAATTCCATATGATGATAATTCTCTTTTGACCTTGCATTCTGCTAGTTTTATGTCCTCAAGTATTGACAACATTATGCTTTATGACTGAAGTCGGTCTATATTATTGCTTTGGGTCTTGTCTAGAAGAGGCAACCTTGGATCAGTAAATAAATGAAAATATGATGATTTATAGCCCACAGTTCAGAAGACTCAGAGCTGGGAAACTAGACATAAGTGTAGGTAGAATATTGCTGGAGGATGCCTGGTTCAGTCAGTTAAGTGTCTGACTCTTGATTTTGGCTCAGGTCGTGATCTCATGGTTTGTGAGTTCAAGCCCCACATTGGGTTCTGCACTGATGGCACAGAGGAGCCTTCCTGGGATTCTGTCTCCCTCTCTCTTTCCCTCCCCTGCTTGTGCTCTCTCTTTCTTTCAAAATAAATAAACTTAAAAAAAAAAAGATGACTGCTGGAGAACTATGTACAATTAGGGTTGCTATGAAATAAAGAGTAAGCAAAGAAAGAGGGTTTGGTTTGAAGGGGAGCCTCCAAAGGAGTACTGAGACTCACCTCGTATAGAAAGGGATGAAGAATGGCCTGGGGATGTAGGACTTTTTAAATTGACAATTAGGGAATCCAGCTATATTTAGCCTGAAACCCTTATAATGATGCACAAGAACAAATAGAGAGCATGGTGGTAGGGCTTGGGGAAGTGGGTAGAGGCTTTTCCTAAGTCTGTTCTATATTTACAGCATCCTAATCCCTGAGAGTTAGATAGAGCCACGATCCTTCACTTTGACAGCTGTCAAAACCACATGATGCGCACTAAGAAAATACTTACTTTTTATTGATGACGTGCCAGGCACTATACATCTATTGTGCTTAACTGTGCAAAACAAGTATTATTACTGCATTTTCACTTTATGGCTGAGGAAGCTAAGGAATAAAGAGGTCAAGTAAATTGCCAGGATTGCACATAGCTAATATATCTAGGTTATGATTTGAATTTAAGTCTGTGTAACACTTAAGAATGAACTCCCCCTGCTACTCTATGAGGTACTACGTAAAATTAAAAAAAAAAATTAAAGTTGTTTTTAAGGACCAAAGGAATACAAACGAGGTATTAATATGACTAAAATTCTACCTCAGTTCCGGTATGATTTTCCCATAAATGTTACTGAAAGTACCTGCTATGTGCAAAGACTGGGTCTTGAGGCTAAAAGTCACAAGTCTTGCCTTCTAAGAGCTTATAATCTAACTGGACAGGCTAAGAAGAAAGTAACAGTAGGGATAATTAACCATTTAATAGAACAACAAAAGTGATACCATGAGGGAATGCATGATTAATTGCCAAATCACACATGTTTAAAGCTCAGAAAAAGGAGACATTATATGGTCTGGAAAGGTTTAAGAAGACTTCTTGGAGGAGAAAGGGTTCAGGCTGATTCCCAGGGTTGATAAAATGTGGGCAGACAGGGAGATAAGGAGCACTGCATTCCAAGAGAAGAAGTGGGGAAGAAAAATACCTGAGTAAGCCTGCTGCTTGGGAGCTGAAGGTTGGAGAGCATGAACAGTAGTGAGTGAGGTGGCTGGAAAGTAGGTTAGGTACCACATGGTAGAGACTTTGAAGGGTGGTTTAAGTAAACTGGATTAATCTCAAGGGCAGTGGGACTCCAGGAATGTTTTTGAACAAGGGAATCACATGATCCAACCGGCATTCCAGGAAGATTTCTCTGGCAGTAAATTGTAAGAAGATTGCAGAGGGGAAGAAGGAAGGCAGAAAGATCTGTGAGGAGGAGACATAAGAGGGGCTCATATAATCAAGGGAAGCACAAGAAAAGAAGAGGAAGCTATTTCCGTTTTTTTCTGATTTTATAGACTTAGAAAGATATGGACTTGGTTCTGGTTGGAACTGGTTTAACTAAATGCAAATTTGGGGAAAGTAGGCACAAACAACTTTGGATAGGTTTATAGTTCAATTAAAAATTATTTAACTTTATAGTTTTATATAATTTTACAGGTTACATAGTATTTTCAGAAATATTAATTAATCATCCTCATAACACCTGAAGTACTAGATAAGTTTGACATTTTTTTCCATTTTTCAGATGTTGAAACTGAGGTTTGAAGACCTTGCAGTAACTAACACAAGGCCACGCTGTGAGTACATTTTGGGACTGTGAACTACAATGTAAGAATGGGTTTCTGACTTCATACTGTATGCATGCACCATACTAATTCAAAAAACTTTTCTTCCTTCTGTTTTGAAGGTCCATCACTTTTAGTTTTTTTTGAATGGGAAATTTCCAAAGTATACAAAAGTAGAGAGAATAATATAATGAACTCCTAAGTGCCTGCCACCCAGCTTCATCAATGCTAAACTCACAACCAATCTTGCCCCACCTTACTCCACCCACCCCAATTATCTGGAGCAAACCCTCCCAATCAGATCATGATTCTTTTAATTTAAGGCCCAGAAAATATTTTTAAGGGCTCAAAATCAGTTGTATTTCTTCCAAATGGAATATTTCCCATCTTTGGCTTTAATGGAGAGATGGGAGGGTGCACGCTGCCTTGCAGAGTCCTCCTTTTCTTACCAAGATGTGAGAAAGTGAAGAGCGAAGCAAGTGACTCCCTTTCTCTGAAGAATTTCCTGGGAATTTCACTTCTTCAAGATATCCCTGGTAAGTGAAAAATGAAATATATTCCTTTTGTTCTCCTGACGCCTATTCTGTATGTTTCTTTCTTCCAGGCTGAAGTGATGACAGCCCATTTATTGTACATGAGGTGCTTGAGGCTTTCCTAAAGGTGGTTTTAATAGAATGTCTTGTATCTATCTATGTTATTCTTTTGTGTACGAATGTGGATGGAATATGCAGGGTGATTTTCCTGGCTACAGGAAATTGTTTTTCTCTCCATACTCTGAGGGAAAAATACATTCCTGTGTTCAACAAGCTTTTCCTAAACTGCAAAAAGACTTCTTTGGCCAAGGACACTATCATTTATTCTTACAGTGCTTAGGGGAAAAGGCTATCTTGAATTTAAAAGTGAATAACTGAAAAAATAAACACCGAAAAATCTTCGCTTATCAAAATCCTGTAAGTTGTATTTTTATTTGGAGTTTATGCCTAAAGTCACATTACTTTATGTTTCATAGAATAAGATAGGACTGTAGGTAAATGAGGACCGATTATATCTAGAGGCCTTAATAGAGATTTAGAGGGAAGGATACAATTTACAAACACTTCAAGGAGGGGTTTAAATTGCTTGATTTTTTAATTATTCAGAATTTTTTAGCCAACAAATATTTACTCAGCACATACTACACCCAGAACCTACTCTGTGTGAGGTTATAAGGACACAAATGATGAACAAGACAGATGAACAAGTCCTTCTCCCTGGGTGGAATTTTTCTACTAGGTAGAAATCTAGGTAGAATTTCTACATGTAAATATTGCAATTATTTGATTCCTGAAAATGATCACATATGTTCAAAAACACTGAAAGGTCTTTTTTAAAAAGACTCATTTTAAACATCTTAGCCAATAAATGACTGTAACTGGACCCTGAGAGGATTTTACGTTGCCTGTAACCAAATCTGTTAAGACTTTCCAAATAGAACATATGCCATTGATAAACCTGCATGAAAAGGAAGGGCTTCCACTAGGTAACTAGATAGTTTCCTGGTTAAGGAAGGATGAATGGCATTACCCCCTTACCCTAAGATTCTTCTGGAGGTAAGAACTATAATGGTTACAAATATGCTTTTTTTTTTTTTTGAGATATATATATTATTTCTTCTGCTTCCTGATAAAAGCATCCTCCTCCTCAGCCTGGTTTTCATTATGAAACTTTAACTACATCTGTCCCTTCCCCATATAGTAGGGTCCTCTTTCAGCGGGAGCCTGTAGGAACTTGTGGATAAGTGTTAGCAACTGGAATATGCCCTTTAGTTAGTGAGGCACCTAGATGATACTCAATACTGAAGTCCAAGCAGATTGCTACACACACAGAAAGTCACAAGAGTGTCCTGGCTGAGGCACAAACTGAACTTGACAAAATGCGAATCACAAAAGGAAGGGCAGAAGGAAAAGGGGAAATTGGATTCTGCACTCAATTTTCTGCACTTACTACACTATAATGTGACTGATGAACTAGATAAAGAGAGTTCTAAAATTAAAACTAGAACCAGGTGGAGATTTCTTTTAGGATAAATCTCTAGGCCCAGAAACCTCAGAGACGACCCAGGTTGCTGGCCTGATGCACGTGACCTATCAGCTGCCAGCACTGCCAACAATGTACTCTTGCTGACTGCTTCATGCTTCTGTTCTTTGTCTTTGAAATGTTCCTCTTCCAGCATTGGACCGGAGACAGAACACAGCTTAGGAGTCAAAAGTACTGCATCAGATGTTTGTTTTCAGCTTACGCCTTCTCCTGCTTCAACATGTATCTAAGGAAATTCACTCTACTTGGATATAGCATTTTACCCCGTCTGTTTCTGAAGCTCATTTCCAGGAGCAATACTTCAGTAAATGAGGTGTCTTTTCTCCCCAAAAGATTTGAATTGCACTCAGTTTGCTTTGGTAGCATATTGTAGTAATGTGATGAAAGAAATAAGAACATAAAAGGCGTGAATCCCATTGGTGAGTAAGCTGCTGACAGGGTAGGACGATGAAATTTAGGCTCTTTAGAAACTCAGATTCCTTCGTGTCAGTAGGATGCTACCAACCTTTAACAACCAACCTAGATATACCAGGGATAACTTACTGTACTGACTTAACCCATTAACTCAGTGTTATAGACAACTTAGGTAGTATGAAGTTAAGAACATTTTTTTTCTACACCGTGTGTGGTAAAATAAAATGTTTTAAATGTTTTTTTTTTTTCAAAGTGGAGGAAAGATTGTTTTAAGGTATGTTTTCTGTTTACAAAATACACAAAAATCACCCTTAAAAAATCACCCAGTATCTCAACCCTCAGAGAGTAGCTACTACTATTTTGTCTTTTGTTCAAGAAAATGTCTATGCAACAGAGTTGAAGTGGAGTTCTGTGTACAATTTCATGTCTTGCTTTTAAAGTTTCACATTTCAATACAAAGATTTTCAGCAGAACACATTTAATTGTGCTTCATCTCCAAAGAAAGATAGGACAGGCACTGAATATGCCTCAGATATAGCAGAGCTCACCCCTTGTTACTAGGAGAGCTTACCAAGCATGGAAGACCACCCCATCTAGCTCATTCCCTCCAGCAGCAGCACATCGCAGAATGTCCCATGAGCGGAGTTAAAGATGCCTTCAAATATATCAATGCTTCTATTTTATTTAAAAATTATTGTCATTAATTTATTTTAGAGAGAAAGCATGAGCAGAAGAGGGGCAGGAGAGAGAATCTTTTTGTTTTTTAATTTTTATTTATTTTTGAGAGAGACAGAGAGAGAGAGAGAGAGAGAGAGAGAGAGAGAGAGAGAATGAATGAGCGAGCAGGGGAGGGGCAGAGAGAGAGAGAGGTATAGAGGATCCAAAGAGGGCTCTGTGCTGACAGCAGACAGCCTGATGTGGGGCTGGAATTCATGAACTGTGAGATCATGATCTGAGCATTAGTTGAACACTTAGCCAACTGAGCCATCCAGGCACCCCCAATTTTTATTTTTTTAGTGTATTCTCTACACCTGCATCAATACTTTTAAAAGCAATTAAATTATGCTCCTTCAGGTTAAATTGAAACTCCTTGGATTTTCTTCTTCACTTTATTTTCTTGAGCCTTGATTAAATTTAACTGTGACCACAGACTAATGGATGATAAGAATTGGCAGGGAGTTAGCATTCACTGACATGATCTCCTACCTGATGAGATCTCTCTGCATCTGCTAGACCTGGGGGTGAAACAATAAGAAAGTGCCTCTTCCTTTGGGTGACTGATGCCAGATGCATGATGTGGCTACTGCAGCACTGGCTGGATAAGCTTTAGTTTCCCCCTTGGCTGGGGTGCTCTTGGTGAACTAGTCTATACAACTGTACAGTCCTGACCTAGGGGTGATGGTCTTCCAGTCTTTACCTGAGTGACAGAGAGCTCACCCCCTCATACAGTTAGTCCATTCTACAGTTGAACAGCTTTGATTATGGGAAGTTCTTAACGATAAGAAGAAATGTCTTCTTGTACCTTTTACCCACTGATCCTGGTTGTGCTTCTGAGGGAACTGAGATATCCTCTACTCAGGCTTCCACATGACTGCCCTTCAGATACTTGATACTTACTATGCCATGTGTTCTAAGTCTTCCCTTCCCCAGGCTGAATACCTAATTCTTATGACTAGATCTTCATGTGACTTATTTCTAGATCTTGGTCAATATCCCCTGTTATTCTCCAGTTTGTGAATGATTTTTAACCCAGAAGATGGTATGGAACATGATACTTCAATTATATTATAGCTTTGTAATATAGTAAAGCTATTAAATCTTGATATGAATGTTATATTTCCTTTAATACAACCTAAATCTGTATTTTGTTTTAGAGAAATTTATACTGTTGGCCTCATTCAACTTGTAAATTTCTAAAACCCCATTTCAAGCATTCCTTTATTAAGCCAGGCCTCCCCAACCTTCGACTTGTGCAATTAGCTGCTGAAACTAAATGCAGGCCTTATTATGCCTACCTACTACACTTCTTTTTGTTGGTGTCAGCCTACCAGTTCAGTATGTTAGGATTCTGCTGAAATATATCAAATTAACTTTTTTGTAGGTTACTCCACAGCTAAACAAGGAAAAGGTGAGCAATGGTGATTCTGGCTTTGAACTAGGCACTTCACTAAGATGGGGAGTCATGACTTGGAGGAGTCTGACTTACAGACATTTGAACAACCATTTCTGAAAGGTGTTGCCTAATAGATCAGCTCAATCTAGAGGGTAGATCTATGTCCTGACCCTGTTTTTTTTTTTTTTTTTTTTTTTTTTTCCTCCCCAGTAGTCCTTTCACTTAGATAACAACAGAAGCACTAGCTTGACCTGTAAGTGCTCTATGGGCAAAGAACATAATTCCCATGATACCTAAAACACTATAGGCACATAATCAATTTTTGATAATTTGCATTAAGCCTTTAACCTGAACTGTGGAAGGGACTGGGGCCAACAGCAATCAGTAGCACAACAAAAATAAGACACTTCTCCGATTATGGTCACATTGTCTCTAATGATATTTATTTCTCCTGCTTTAGAACCCTTCAGGACTTTTCCTTCTCTGGGATAACCACTCCCCTTCTCTGCTCCATGTTTGTTCATCTGTTTGTTCATTTACTTAACAGACAGTTCATTGTTTATTCATTTATTCATCAGATATTTATTGAGTATGCTTTATACAGTTCTAGACAATGTATACAATGGTGAGCAAGATACACATGTAGTCTACTGGGAAGAGACAAAGAGGCATTTTCAATGCAGTGTGGTAAGTGGAATACTAAGGGTGTATGTTACAGTGCTATGAAAGCACATAAGAGGGCCCCCTAGCCAAAATGGAGGGAAATAAAGTCATGGGAAATAAAGTCTAAGATGTGTCCCTAATGATAGGTAGGAGTTGGCCAAGTGAGAAGTCATGGAAAGCATTCCAGGAAGAGAACAGCATGAGCAAGGGTCTGGGAGCACAGAAATCTCTGATTGCCAACTTCTTTTAATATTGTCGTCTTTTTGGTCTCTTGTCCAGTTGTCCAGAAATCACATGTTGCAGGTATTCATTTAATTTTGTAGCTTTATTCTTCTTGGCCAAGTTTCCATTAGTAAACACTGCTTGCTTTTTGTGCCTTAGAGTAGTCCTGACTTACCTTCACCTTCCCTTTTCTTTGTCTCTTTGAGAAAGCATGGGAGTTAATTAACTCCTACTTACATTCTGGTATCTGTAAACTTTTCAGGGGAAGGGCCATGCCTTCTTAATCTTGACAGTCCAGGTTTCTGACATGCAACTGGCATGCAGGAGGTATTCAACAAATGTTTGAAGTATTGAAAAGCAAAATTTAACTACTTATGAATTCTACACATGTAAAGAATATTCATTCTAGAAGACACAACCAGATTCATGTAGAAATCACAAACAGCCTACCTTGTAGCCAACAGAAATCAAAGGTCTACTTTTTAAGTCAAAATCAATCAAAAACTTTTTCTTGAGAAATTGTGATGTGGAGATTTCTTTCATTGCTTAAAGCAAGTTCAAAGAACAATGACTGGGGCTCTTGTGCCTTCTGACAACTGTCTACCAGAGCTGCTGAGCAATCTGCCAAGGTGCCTGCTGCCTCAAAGGTGAGAACCCTAGGCTACCCAAGTTCTGCCCAGTGATGCGGGAATTATCTCTCTCTTTTAATGTGTTCAGTTGGAACAGAACTGCAGAACGTCCGCAGCAGTGAACCATGAGGAATAAGAGCAGAGCAGCTGAGCAAAGAGATAAACTGGGCATCGCCCAAGGGACAATGACAAGTGAAGTGACCTCATGCTTTGCTTTGAGGAACTCAGATTTCCGAGTTCTCAAAAGTTATCTAAGCTACAACATGGCAGGGCATATGAGAAAGAGAACTTCCTATTGGCAGAAAGTAGGAGAGGATAATGTTAACAAGGAATAAAAAGATGTAAAGAGGTATTTGCTTCTAAGTCTAAATTACTATTCCAGAACTCAAGAGCTAAATAAGAAGGACAATTTTGACTACCAATAAAAACAAAAAACAGATGAAAAACAGGAGACCATAAAATCACCTGACCAGAGATATTCTTGGTAAATAAAATGCAGGGTCATTATGAAAGCAATGCAGAGGAAACCTGAAGGGCCAAAAAAGATACTTCAAAAGATACTTTAAAAGATACTGCACCTCAGTGGTGATCAGGGACCTGCACTAAAGACACAATAAGACACCATTTCACATGCAAGCGAGTAACAATATTAAAAACTCTAACACTGAAAGCCACACAGTGTTGCTGAGAGATATTAAACAAATGGAGGGATATACTGTATTCATGGATTTCAAGATGCAGTATTGTTAAGATAGCAGTTCTCAGATCTGTAGATTCAGCGTAATGTCAAAATCTCAGCAAGCTTTTGGAAGAAATTAAACCCATTCTAAAATTCATGTGGCAATACAAAAGACATAGAATACCTAATTTCACAATTTATTACAACGCTACAGTAATCAGGACAGCATGATATTGACAAAAAAGAAAAAAGACAGATTAGCAAAACAAAGTAAATAGGGGTGCCTGGGTGGCTCAGTCGGTTGTCTCCCTCGCTCTCTGCCCCTCCCCCACTCATGCTCTGTTTCTCTGTCAAAAATAAATAAATGTTTAAAAAAAAGTTAAAAAAACCCCACAAAGTAATTAATAGTCCAGAAATGGACTCACACAGGGGCGCCTGGGTGGCTCAGTCGGTTAAGTGTCCGACTTCGGCTCAGGTCATGATCTCCTGGTTCACGAGTTCGAGCCCCGCGTCGGGCTCTGTGCTGACAGCTCGGAGCCTGGAGCCTGCTTCCGAATCTGTGTCTCCCTCTCTCTCTGACCCTCCCCCCATTCATGCTCTGTCTCTGTCTCAAAAATAAATAAACGTTAAAAAAAAAAAAAAAGAAATGGACTCACACATCTCTCCTAGGTGCTCTAGGCTGCCATCCCCCTGATTTATATATTACTATCTCATCACATTCTTTCTAAACTATCTTTGGAGAGAAAAGTAACTGTGATTTTGGCCATTGTGTGTGTGAGAAAATGGTCTTCCTGGCATTGGATACGTGATTGGTTTTATTACAGGAAATTTATGATTGGTGTGTATAGTGATGTGGGCCTGTAATGATAAGGTTGTCTCTTATGAGGGAAGGGATCTTACCTAACAGGCACTTTCATTCTTGTCAGTGCTCACAATCTTGAAGTTAGCAGGAAGAGCCTTTCCCTCCCTGAGAATCAATTGGGAGAGTCCTGGGAGCATAGGAGAAATGGAATTGGTCTTTTTGGTCATGCCAATGAGCATCTTTGGCCTCTCCTCATCTCACCTCATCTCTGTGGATTGACACCATGGAAAATAACCTCCTTCAAAAAAGATTTTTTTAATGTTTATTTTTGAGAGAGAGAGGGAGAGGGAGAAGGAGAGGGAGAGGAAGAGAGGAGAGGGTGAGGGAGAGGGAGAGAGGAGAAGGAGAGGGAGAGGGAGAGAGGAGAGGGGAGGGGAGGGGAAGGGAGGGGTGGGGCGGGGCAGAGAGGGAGACAAAGAATCTGAAGCAGACTCTGGTCTCCAAGCCAGCAGCACAGAGTCCGACACAGGGCTCGAACTCACGAATGGTCAGATCATGACCCGAGCCAAAGTCAGACGATCAACCGAGCCACTTAGGCACCCCGACATCCTCTTTTTTAAACATTTGTCCATGTTGCCTTGCAAGATACCATTCTCTTTGGTGTGTCTCCAGTCTACCGTTTCAGACTCTTTCTCTTTCCTATCCCTTAAATGTTGGGGTTTCTTCTTCTGATCTGTTTCCTTGTTTTATCAAGTATTTCTGGGATTTCCTATCCACTTCTATAGCTACAATTGCCCCTACAAAGAGATGTGCCTTCTCCTTTCTGACTTCAATTTAGTTAATACCACCACAGGCAATGTTTTCCTCATTCTATATATTCTTTAAAAAGAAAGTTTTAATTTTTTCATTATAAAAGTAAACCCCATTTACTGTTAAAAGATTAATAAAAGAAAACAAAAATAATCCACAATTCCTACACATATTTTTTTATCTTCCTATCTCCTCATGCAGTTTTTTTCCAAATCAAAATATTTTCACTATCTTCTCCTTTCTCCCTCTCTCTCTTCAATGAACTTATAAATGCAAAAATGTTCCAAATTAGACCTAATGTACATAAGAGCAGGTCTAGGTATATAGTGGTTTCAATGAACATGAAAGTGATATACCTTGAAGCAAGGACAAATAAAATATTAGTGAGTTATGTATAAAGCCCCTGAAAATATTCAAAAACCGACTTCAAAATTGCTATAAAGCTTTCCATTAACTTCCACATTAGCCTCTGATATGGTGATTTTCATTAAACACCACATTTAAAATTTTATTATTTTTTATATTCAAAATTTTAAAAACTGTATTATTATTCAACTATTAGTCAATTATTTAATTTTGAATTTAATTTTTATACTTTCTACTGTAACTCTTGTACTTCTAGTTTTCATTACAACAACAGTTCATCATTTATACCATGAGTTAAATGATATTTTATGGACTAATCTAAAAATCTCATCATCATTTCCAATATTATTTATCTGGAGAAATATATTCTAGATTTCTATGAACCAATTTAGAATATTCTAAGCCTGTATCTAAACCTATGTGTAAATTGGGAAAGTTCCTTTACTTTCAAAGGCCTGTGGAAAATAATGGTATTTATTATTACATCTAAGTCCATTTTAAAACTTTTATATGATCCCAACTGAAGTTAGAGACCATTCTTTATATCATTAGCCATATCCAAACTACCCATTCGGTGATATTTATTTTTTCTGAGTAATTTATTTTGATAATCTCCCTTTGAGAAGGGGTAAGGGACTGTTTGCAATGACCATATCTTGACTCCTAATCCTATCTTTCATCTACCATTTACTCTTTCTGGAAGATCTTATGTTTTGTAGAATTCAGAGAATCTAAGCAAACTGAGAGCTTATAGGATATGACACTCTGTCTCTTTCCTTCTTTTCTCATTCCATCCTCACACTATCACAATTAGTAATAATATATAGCTGAAGATGTATTCTTTTGTCCCTTAAGATTTTCTTCATCATTGCTGCACTATATGCTAACTAATTGGGATGTAAATTAAAAAAAAAAAAAAGATTTTCTTCTTCAGTGTTGTCCCTTTTTCTTTGGAGATCACCACTCATACACACTGGGGATGTCCTTAACATGCCCACACAAATAAGAAAAGCAAATTGCATAGGCTATTCTGCATGAACTTCAAGAGTAAGAGTAACCCATGTCCCCATCCACAAATGCCTTTACTATGATGAAAATGATAAGTAGACTTCAGGTATGCCCTCTTTTATATAATAGGTTTTCCCTGAAGAATCATAAGTTAATTAGAATTTAATTGAATAATTTAAAATGCACTAGGAAAAATGGACAAGACTAAACTATGGTTTCCAGGAATGCACACTTTGATTATAAAATTACAAAAAGAAAAATGCAAGAAAGTGATCTCTATAAAAGTCAGAATAGTAGTTATTAATAAGGGAAAGGAAAGGGCAAGAACTGAGCTGGGGCACATGGATGGGGTTTGTGAATTGGACGGCAAAATTCTATTTCATTATCTAGATGACTGTTTTAGTGCAGGCTGCTTTAACAAATTACTGTAGACTGGGTGGCCTAAACAACACAGATTTATATTTCACAGTTCTGGAGCCTGGGAAATTGAAGATCAGGGTACCAGGATGGTTGGGTTCTGGTGAGAGTTCTCTTACTGGTTTATAGATGGTTGTCTTCCTGCTGTGTCCTCACATGG
Source organism: Herpailurus yagouaroundi (assembly GCF_014898765.1). NCBI lineage: Eukaryota > Metazoa > Chordata > Mammalia > Carnivora > Felidae > Herpailurus > Herpailurus yagouaroundi. The sequence goes on from NW_024412415.1 coordinate 10,555,876, forward strand.
GGGTGGGAGGAGAAAGACAGATTCTCTGTATTTCTTCTTATAAGGACACTAATCTCATTTATGAAGGTTCCATCCTCATGACCTAACTACCCCCCAAAAGCCCACCTTCAAATACTTCATACTGGAGATTAGGACTTCAACACACAAATTTCAGGGGAAACAAACATTCAGTCCATAGTTGTGGCTTTCACTTATAATAATTTATTAAACCATATTTGATTTACATGATTTTCTGTATCTGTGTTATTTTATAATAAATTTTTTTTAAAAATTATCCTTGGTTTTTAGATAAAACATATGTCAACCTTTCATACCTTCAAAACAAAAAGTTCTTTAGTCCTCACTCTATTGAATAACATGTATTTTTGCATGTAAAGGAAGATGGAACCATATTGGCAAAGTATTCCCCAACTTGCCAATGAATAAACCATTTGCCTTTGAGGGCAATACACTATCATTTGGCACTATAGAAACTTTACACAAGGGGTTCAATTTGCTTACATGGCATGTTCATGTAGCTCCTATAGCTCTGGACTTTATAGGTAGATATTGTCCCATATGGTTTGGATTTTATTCCCAAGAGCAGGAGTAGATCACAGGGTCATTTGTTGAGGCAAAGGACTTAAACTCAGCCTTCCATGGCTTAAAAGAGATAGCATTCTTTCTGATTCAAAATAGTTTACTCTCCATGTATTGGGACAGGCTTGGGGAGAAGATGGGGAATCTGTAAACAAACATCACTACCATTAATGACTAGAAAGAAACCTAGGCAGCAATACACAAAAATTATTGGATTATTTCCTTCTCTCTAGTCCAGAAAGTCCAAATGGATTTTCATGAGGCATTAGTAGAGATGCTCTGAATATTTCAATAAGGATTTATGGAGTGATCTCTGCTCACTTTTACCCACTGTTCTTTACAAACGTCAGATAAACCTGAAAAATGTCCGAGAATGGTCAAATAGTGAGGTAAGGCAGAATATTCCTTATTCAACAATATCACAGGTGTTGGGCAATGATTTGAAAATCAGGACTTGAAGAACAAGACCAATTTCCAACTGAAAAAAAAGAGTATTTAGGGCAAGGGAACCAGAAGATGTCAGATTATGGTTGAATTCTAACTCCAATGCACTGCTCAGAATCCCAGATGTTCTATTTGAATTCCTCCCGTTGCCACTCTGAAATACTAGTATATAAATTTAATTGGTTATAAGCATGATTTCCCAAGATGCTTGTTTACTCTTTTCATGTAGTATCATATTGCTTTTAATAAGGTATTCAAACCCTACAAAGTATGTTTCCAAAAAAAATCAAAGCTAATTCACTACACTTAACAGTTAAGTGCTTCTCTAAGTCAATAAAACCCGCCTCTGTTTAAGTATAACTAGGATCTCAACTATCTCAGCTCCTGTAATAGAGAACTCTCCCTGCCATTCAGAAGTCCTTCAGAAAATGGACCATGCTGGTTGGGTATAAGAGATAATCTTTATATCACTGCTAGTGGAAAAGCAAATGTGTTCCTCTTTAGGAGGAGTTAGTATTAGTGAAAATAACTCATTATCTCTATCCATCTCTTCTGGTTCCCCATTAAGTCTTTAATATTTTCCTATTCACCTCCTAATGCTTTTTCAGCCACCATTGAAGTTATCTGGTCCCTTAAATGCTTTCTTGCCTCTGATTTTAATTAGAACCTGGTCATGACTCTCAATACTCCCTGGTTTGTGCTACTCCATCTTTCTGCTCTGATACTCTAGTCTCTTGACAATTTTCACCCTTACACATGAAACAAAGTAATCACTGAAAACATGAACACCCAAACTATACCTCAGAAATCAGAGTCTTGTTGATATTAAGACTGGTTCCAGTTGGAAGCACCCTAAAAGACTCAAAATATATGCTATTTTAATGGAGGAGAGAGGTTCAGTAAAGATGAGGACAGTTGATCCCACAGTGGGGCAGATGTGGAATGTGGGTAAGAGATAGAGGTATAGTGGTACAGAGCCCTGGAGAAAATGTCAAAGATGTGAGATGTTATCCTACAAACAAAAATAAGCCACTGAAGAGTTTTTAAGCAAAGGAGTGGCAGGATCAGATTGTGAATGATCAGAAGGACTTAAGATTATGGGAAGGAGTCTAGTTAGAAGGCTCTTTCAATGGTGCTGGCAAAAGATGAGAAGTGAATGGATTGGACAATTCATTTTTTAAAGTTTATTTATTTATTCTGAGAAAGAGTGAGACAGAGACAGAGAGGGAGAGAGACAGAGACAGAGAGAGATAGAGAATCCCAGGCAGGCTCTGCTCTGTCAGCACAGAGTCCCATGTGAAGAGTGAATTCATGAACTGTGAGATCATGAGCTGAAATCAAGAGTTGCATGCTTAACTGAGTTAGCCACCCAGGCAGCCCTTGGCATTCTTTAGGAAGTAAAATGGATAGAACTTGGTGATGGAAGAACCACGAAGGGTGATGAAGAGGAGGCTTGTTCACTGGGTAGATCTAAGTTACATTTACTGAGACAAGGCTTATCTAAGAATACTTCTATAGAGAAGATAGGGGAAAAAAACATTCCCTTTTTTTGCAGAAATAGAATCATCAACTAAAGCTTATACAAGCTTTAATAAATATCGGTCATTAACAGTAAGATTGGGTGAGGTCTTAGAATCATCTTGTATTCTAGACAAGAAGGAAAAATATCTTACAGTACTAGAGAAGTTATCTGATAAGGATTGCAGAGAACCTTATACCATATAATTCATCTGATTAAACAAAGTATAGAACTCAAGAATTTTAAAGTAGTGAAGAAAAGGTTTTAATTATAGAAAAATTAAATGTTTTCATATAGAATGAAGCCAGGACACTACAGCTTTTAATCCCCCCCTTTTTTTTTCATCTGTTACTAGGGTTTTTTTTTGGAGAAAACAAAAAAGAGGCATGGAGGACCTTTAGAGATATCTTAAAGTTTCTGGAAATGAATCACTTATTGGAAAACCTGGTCATATTAAGTTAGTTCTCACTAAATGTTATGAAGAAAGTCTCTGACAGATACCATTTTGAAACTCTTGAATGAGGTACCAGCTAAAAATACCAAATTAAGGCTGAATTGGTCTCTGCTAAGGCAAAGTCATGGACTAGAAAATGACAAAACTGCAGGTGTCCAAATATAGCATGCAGATTGTGGAGTATCTAAGACAAGACTACTGAGGATTGGATAGGATTCACAGAACGGCGAAGAAGACACCGGGTCCTATATACAGGGAAGTTTATCCGTAATCCTTGCTTTCTGTTTGGAGGACTCAATTTTTATACTTCATTGGAGGAGAAATGGAACTTCAGTATTTCTACTAAGAAGTTCTTAAAGAACACTTTTGTTTTTCATAAATTATACTGAAAAGGTGCTTTTTTAAAGGAAGGAATACAGAAAAGAAAAAATGAAATAGAAAAGAAAAATAAATTATCTTTTACAATAGCCTTCTGGTATGTTTCCCAAAGAACAGAAGGTAATATTTCTGTTTATCAGGGTGTATGACTTAATATTTAAAATACTTATTAATTGATGCTAAACTTCATTTGGAAAGATAAAACTGATTTTAAAAAGAAAAAAGGAAAAAGAAAAAGAAAAAAGATTCACTTGCATACTAAATTTTCCAAGGTTCCTTTTTCAAATCTTCTAGTTTTTTAAAGATGTTCTTTCTCTGTCTTGGGAATGGATACATTTACACATAATCAAAACAGGTGCTTTCTATACATTTTTGTCCCAGTCTTCAGGACAAATCTTAACTTAAATCAATAATGGGACTTTTTCTGCATCTTCTTAGTAGGGCCTGTAAATATTTTAAAGAGAATGTGCTACTATGAAAGGTACTCTTGGATAATTTTTTATGTTTCCAGTCTCTATCCAGATAGGGCTGTCTTGATCTCTTAAAAGAACATAGAGAAAACTTGAATCATATAAACAAATGTGGAAAGTGGCTTGATACTTTAATAGCTTCATAGTGTCAGTCTATAATAATGACTAAGTTGGTAAAGTCTGAATAAATCAGAGATGAAACACACCTGGGACATGGAGGTGATGACAATGAAGGACTGATTCCTACAAGAACCAAGCAATGATAATGGCAGTCTATACAGAAACTCACTATTAGGGGAGTGCGGCACGATTTTAGAAACTGAATTGTATTCATTCATCACTTATGGTAAGGCTAGGAAAAGGCAAAAACTATTTAAAAGGGGGAAAATCAACACATCAAGGACTACTCCCTAGGCTCAAATCTGATTTGCTTATAAAATCAGTCCCAGAAACATTATGTTTGAGGTAAATACCCCTGCATAGAATCAGATGGATAGTGAAGAACATCCTTTCTAATATCCTGTTCATATAAGACTTTTTTCTTCCTTTACCTCTTGAACATTTAAAGTAAACTTATTTTTAAATTCCTTTCAGGTTGCTCTATTATATGTAGGTTCTTGGTTCTTTATCTGTAAATGGTTTTGTTGTTGTTTTCTGTGAGCACAGGTCCAGTGAGAACAGCCTCTGTAAGACTCTTCCTGGTGCCCTGAGTTGAAAAGTTACCTTAATGGAGAGGCTGTGAGGATATTTTTTTTCCAGTCCTTGGAATAGCTTTCATATTAGTTTTCTTGGCTTGGGGCTTTTGTACTTGACAAGTAATATAAATCTGGGTCACACACCTCTAGGTGTGACTCAGGTTGGGACTCTGATCTTTCAAGGGTGACTCTTTTTCTTTCAATATCCATTTGGGCCACCCAATTTTTGCATCCCATTCCCTGGCTAGTGAGTGGACACTTCCACAGAATGGACAGTCCCTTCTGGCCCATAACTTTAGGCAAGAAGCTAAGGTCTATCTCCTAGCCACTTATAGGGACCCACTGTCTCAATTACTGCTACCTAGGACACATCTCAAATTCCATTTTTTTTTTTTTTTTACTTTATTTATTGAATTTGAGACACGGCGTCAGGGGAGAGAACACGTGAGCAGGGGAGGGGCAGAGAGAGAGGGAGGGAGAGAACTGTGAGATCATGACATAAGCTGAAATCAAGAGTCAGACACTTAACTGACTGTGACACCTACATGCTCCCACCTATTCTTTTCAGTAGAAAAGTATTGATCTGGTTTCCCCAACCTGCTCTAAGAATGCCATACTATCTCGTCCAAAAGTCTCTCAGAGCCACCAAACTTCACAACTGCCAAATCACTAGGATTTCATATTTCATTTAAAGAAGTCTGAAAATGATTTTAGGTGCAATATGATGCAGTCAAAAAGCACACAGGCCTGGGAGTCCAGAGATCTGAGTTGCTATCTAAGTCCAACCCCAAACAAACTGTGTGACTGTACCAAATTTGTTGACCATTTTGGGTTTCAGGGGAGAAAAACAAGAATTTGGAAATGAAACAGAGCGGGACTCTTTCAGCTCTAAAATGCTATGATTTTATGAAATACTATCTTTCATCTTCTGGAGCCTAGTGGGAGGCCATGGTCTGGGGCAGAATGCTCTTGAAAGAAGGGAGGATAATTTATAAGGAAGTCCCTGGATGCCAGTTTCCCAGAATTATACAGCTCCTCCTTCAAAACAGCTACAAAACACATTAGCATTTCAAACACTGTTGCCTGTGACAGGTGAGTTCAGGAAGATTAGGAGGTAGACAAATTCTGTTTTTTGTTTTCTTTTTTAATGCCAGGCTCAGTAAGTAAACATTAACTGTTTGAACATAGTATTCAGCATTACCCATTCATTTTTCATGAACTCATACAACATATCAAAGGGATATATGCTCCACTGCTTAGTTCTTCTTTCAAAATTACAGACAGACTCATTTTCCTCTATCAGCTAACCTGAAAGCTAGAGCTGTAGTTTAGTTGTAGGATTATCTCACAGCAGTGTGGACTTGGAAGATGATGCTGGAGTAGGAATACTCCTAGGCTCGCATTGTCCCATGCATACAACTAGATAACTATCAAATCATCCTAAATATCCCAGAAATTAACCTGAAGACCAGCACAACAAAACTTCACAACTAAAGGTAAAGAAGAGGCCACATCAAAGGAGGTAAGAAGTGCTGAGACATGATTTGGGAAAGAAATGGATTGTGGCTACTACAGTAGGGAGGGAGCCATGGTCAAGAGAGGGGCAAGAGACAGACTAGCAGGCAGGGGAGCACAGAGAGAAAATGAACCTCCATAGCAATTGGCTTAGAAAGCAAGAGGGCCTGAATTTCAAATTTTGTGAATTCTTGAAACAAGTAGGGCTTAAAGGCCAGCAGGAGTATCTGAATATAGCTTGGAAGACATTGCACTACTCTTTGAGAGAAGGCAAGGAAACAACCCATGGACATACAGTGTAGATCTGAAAAGCACCTGGGGCACACGGTGGGGAGGTTATTCATTCATCTTGGAGTGTGTCTCAGAGAGACACAAAGGATCTTGATTGTGCCATTTCCCTCCCTGCCCCTCAGCAAAAGCACAGAGCCACCTGTGGGAACCAACGCAGTGCCAACACTCACTACATAACTTGATTATGCCAAGCCCTGCCCTCCCATGCTGGAAACTTCTCCCAGTCATGCTTGCCTCAGTTCTGATGTGGGGGGCCCCTCCCCCTAGAAGGCTGGCTCAAATCCCTGCTTACACTGCATCTCCTGGCTTGGCAGTTTTGTGGAGCCCTGGTTCTGGTGGTAGTGGTGGCAGGTCTCATTTCACATGCAGACTAGAGCACACCTTGCTAAAATGCACCGCATTCAGGCCAGGGACCAAATACTTCTCACAACAGGCAAAGAGAGCCTCTGCAGATGACTAGCCCAATGGATAAAGCAGAGAGGACACAACAGCAGAGCGCATGCAGCACACACTGGAGACTCTCCTGGAAGCACTAGGCCCTGAGGAATAGGGGACACTACACTGAAGAGCACTACAGGACCTCTTCTTCATGAAGCCATTACCATAAAAAGAAACAGGTACAGAGACTTAGACAAAATGAGCATTCAGAAAAATTTATCCTAAAGGAAAAACAGGACAAGGCCATGGCCAGAGATCTGAGGGATACAGATGTAAGTAACATACCTGATGGGAGTATTTAAAACAACAATTATAAGGATACTCAATGGATTTGAGAAAATACTCAGGGAGACTCTTAACATAGAGATAAAAAAGAACCAATCAGAGATGAAGAGTGCAATTAATAACTTCAGTAACATGCTTGATGCAATAGGCTGGAAGAAGCAGAGGAATGGATTAATGACTTAGAAGACAGAGTAATAGAAAGTAATCAAGATGACCAAGAGAGAGAAAAGAATTATGCAAAATGAGAACAGACTTAGGGAACTCAGTGACTTTATCAAACATAATTTCATATTACAGGAGTCCCAGAAGAAGAGAGTAAAAAGGGGGCAGAAAAGTTATTTGAAGAAATAACAGCTGAAAACTTCCCTAATCTGGGGAAAGAAATAGATATCCATATCTAGAAGGCAAGGAGAACCCCCAACAAAATCAACAAAAGCAGATCCACACCAAGACATATTGTAATTAAATTGGCAAAATATAGTGATAAAGAAAAAAATTTAAAGTGACAAGACAAAAGAAGATAGTAACTTACAAGGGAAACCCCATAGGGCTAGCAGGGGATTTTTCAGCAGAAACTTTCCAAGCCAGAGGGACTGGCATGATATATTCAAAGTGCTGAATGGTGGAGTGGGGGGCACTTGGCTGGATCAATTGGTAGAACATGTGACTCTCAGGGTCATGAGTTCAAGTCCCACATTGGGCATAGAGCTTACTTAAAAAAAAAAAGTCATTCTCTTCAAAGTGCTGCATGGAAAAAATCTGTAGCCAAGAATACTCTATCTAGCAAGGCTATCATTCAGAAGTGAAGGAGAGATAAAGAGTTTCCCAGAGAAACAAAAACTAAAGGAGTTCATAATTACTAAACCAGCCCTACAAGAAATATTTAAGGGGACTCTTTGAGTGGAAAGGAAGACCAAAACTGACAGTATGAAGGTAGGAAACACAAAAGCAGTAAAAATTATTATTTCTATAAAAAAATCATCAAAGAACTCACAAAATAAAAGGAATGTGACAACATATACCTAAAACATGGGGAGGAGAGGAGTAAAGAATGGGTTCACACTTAAACAACCATCAACTTAATATAGACTGCTATATGCAGAAGAGGTTATATATAAACCTAATGGTAACCATATATCAAAACCGAATAAATATGCAAAGAATAAAGAGAAAGAAATCCAAATAATCACTAAAGAAAATCAGCAAACCAGGAGAGAAAAACAAGAAAGGCTGAGAGAAAATCTTCAGAAACAACCATAAAACAAATAATAAAATGACAATAAATACACATTTGTCAATAATTACTTTGATTATAAATGGCTAAATACTCCAATCAAAAGACAATGATACAAAAAACAAGACTCATCTACGTTGCTGCCTAAGAGACTCATTTTAGACCTAGAGACACCTGAAGATTGAAAGAAAGGAGATGGGGAAACATCTATCATGCAAATGTATGTCAAAGAAAGCCAGAGTAGCAATACTTATATTAGACAAAATAGACTCTAAAAGAAAGGCTATAACAGGAGACAAAATACTGTTTTACTATATAATAATAAAGGAGACAATTCAACAAGAGGTAACAATTGTAAATATTTATGCACCCAACATAGAAGCAACCAAATACATAAAAACAATTAATAACAAATATAAAGGAATTAATCGATAATGACACAATAATAGTAGGGACCTTAACACTCCACTTATATCAGTGGCTATATCACCTAATTGGAAAATCAATAAGGAACAATGGCTTTGAATGACACACTGGACTAGATAGATCTAACAGATATATTCAGAACATCCCATCCTAAAACAGCAGAATACACATTCTTTTCAAGTGCACATGGAACACTCTCCAGAAGAGATAACATATTAGCCCACAAAACAAGCCTCAATAAATTCAAGAAGATCAAAGTCATACCATGCATTTTTTTTTTCAACGTTTATTTATTTTTGGGACAGAGAGAGACAGAGCATGAACGGGGGAGGAGCAGAGAGAGAGGGAGACACAGAATCGGAAACAGGCTCCAGGCTCTGAGCCATCAGCCCAGAGCCCGATGCGGGGCTCGAACTCACGGACCGCGAGACTGTGACCTGGCTGAAGTCGGACGCTTAACCGACTGCGCCACCCAGGCGCCCCCATGCATTTTTTTTCTAACCTCAACACTATGAAACTAGAAGTCAATCAAAAGAAAAATCTGGAAAGAACACAATAAATACATGAGAGTTAATACTAAACAATGAATGGGTCAACCAGGAAATAAAAGGATAAAAAACTATGTGGAAACAAATGAAAATGAAAACACAATGGTCCAAAACCTTCGGGATACAGCAAAAGCAGTTCTAAGAGGGAGGTTTATAGCGATACAGGCTTATTTCAAGAAACAATAAAAATTTCAAATAAACAACCTAGCCTTATACATAAAGGAGCTAGAAAAAGAACAAACAAAACCTAAAACCAGAAGGAAATAATAAATATTAGAGCAGAAATAAATTACATAAAAAAAAAATAGAACAGCTCAATGAAACCAAGAGCTAGTTCTCTGATAAAATCAGTAAAATTAATAAACCTCTAACCAGACTTACCAAGGGAAAAAAATCAGGAACTAAAATAAATAAAATCACAAATGAGAATGGAGAAATAACAACCAATACCACAGAAATACAAATACTATAAAAAAAAAACAACTATATGCCAACAAACTGGACAACCTAGAAGAAATGGATAAATTCCTAGAAACATATAAACTACCAAAACTGAAACAGGAATAGAAAATTTGAACAGACCAATAACAAGCAAAAAATTAAATCAGTAATAAAAAAAACTTCCAACAAACAAAAATTCAGGACCAGATAGCTTCATGGGAGAATTCTACCAAACATTTAAAGAAGAGTTAACACCTATTCTCAAACTATTTCAAGAAATTAAAAAGGAAGGAAAACTTCAAAAATCCTCAACAAAACACTAGCAAACCAAATCCAACAATACATTAAAAAGATCATTCACCATGCTCAAGTAGGATTTATTCCTGGGTTCAAGGGTGGTTTAATATTTGAAAATCAATCAATGTGATACGTCACATGAATAAGGCAAAGGATAAGAACCATATGATCATTTCAATAGATACAGAAAAAGCATGTGACAAAGTACAACATCCATTCATGATAAAAACCCTCAACAAAGTAGTTTTAGAAGTAACATACCTCAACATAATAAAGGCCATGTAAGAAAAACTCACAGCTAACATCATCCCTAATGGGGAAAAACCGAGATTTTCCCCTAAGGTCAGCAACAAGACAAAGATGTCCACTCCCACCACTTTTTTCTTAAGATTTTATTTTTTATTTTTTTTTTCAACGTTTATTTATTTTTGGGAGAGAGAGAGACAGAGCATGAACGGGGGAGGGGCAGAGAGAGAGGGAGACACAGAATCGGAAACAGGCTCCAGGCTCTGAGCCATCAGCCCAGAGCCCGACGCGGGGCTCGAACTCACGGACCGCGAGATCGTGACCTGGCTGAAGTCGGACGCTTAACCGACTGCGCCACCCAGGCGCCCCTTAAGATTTTATTTTTAAGTAACCTCTACACCCAACGTGGGACTCAAACTCACAACTCCAAGATTAAGAGTTGCAGGTTCCACCAACTGAGCCAGTCAGGTACCCTTGCCACTTTTATTTAACATTGTACTGGAAGTCCTAGCCACACCAATCAGACAACAACAACAACAAAATAAGACATCCAAATCAGCAAGCAAGAAGTAAAACTTTCACTCTTTGCAGATGACATGACACTATATATAGAAAACCCAAAAGACTCCACCAAAAAACTGCCAGAAATGATAAATGAATTCAGTAAAGTCACAGGATACAAAATCAACGTACATAAATCTGTTGCATTTCTATACAACAATAATGAGCAGCAGAACACTGAAACTGGTGCAGCCACTTTGGAAAACAGTATGGACTTTTCTCAAAAAGTTAAAAATAGAGGGGTACGTGGGTGGCACAGTTGGTTAAGTGTCTGACTCTTGATTTCAGCTCAGGTCACGATCTCAGTATTTTGAGATCAAGCCCTCCAGTGGGCTATGCACTGACAGCATGGAGCCTACCCGGGATTTTCTCTCTCTGTCTCTCTGTCTCTCTGTCTCTCTGCTACTGCCCCACTTGCACACAAACACACACACACACTCTCAAAATAAATAAATAAACTTAAAAACAAGTTAAAAATAGAACTACCCTATGATCCATTGATCACATTACTAGGTACTTACCCAAAGAATACAAAAGACTAATTCAAAGGCAGACACACACCCCTGTGTTTATAGCAGCATTATTTACAATAGTCAAATTACGAAAGCAGCCCAAATATCTATCGACTAATGAATGGATAAAGAAGATGTGAAATATTATTCAGCCATAAAGAAGAATGAAATCTTGCCATTTGCTATGACATGGATGGAGCTAAAGAGTATAATGCTAAGTGAAATAAGTCAGTCAGAGAAAGACAGTATACCATATGATTTCACTCATATTTGGAATTAAGAAACAAAGTAAGTGGTCAAAAGGAGGAAAAAGAAAGAAAGATAAATCAAGGAACAGACTCTTAATTATAGAGAACTAATGGTTACCAGAGGGGAAAGGGAGGGATGGGTTAAATAGGTGATGGGGGATTACTTGTTGTGATGACCACCAGGTGATGTATGGAATTACTGAATCACTATACTGGACACCTGATACCATTTCAACTCTATGTTAACTAACTGGAATTAAATTTTTAAAGAGACTATCCTGGGGTGCCTGGGTCACTCAGTGTTTAAGCATCTGACTTCGGCTCAGGTCATGATCTCATGGTTCGTGGGTTCAAGCCCCGCATCAGGCTCTGCGCTCTCTCTCTCTCAAAAATAAGCATTAAAAAAAAAAAAAAAAGACTATCTTACGGAAATAAAAAAATAAGCCTCACAGAATAATACATCACCACCCCTATGACCCACATATACCCATCTTCTTCCTCTCCCATCAGGCAACTGTAGCCACAAAAACAAGAACTGTGTACAACTCAAACAGTTACATAAGCACCTAAGGGGAAACATCTGGAGCGCCAATGGGAAGGCACAGAGTAGGCACTAGAACGGGATTGAACTGAGGTTCCCAAAGCTATGGTACCTATTACCTCACCATCCTTGCCACCACCACTGTCCCATGTGGTGCAAAGAACTTTATTTGAGCATCTCTTCTCAGAAATTAATCCACAGGTACACTTATAACCAGAAAGAAAAAAAAAAGATCACTGTAGGATAACTTGAAGCTGATGGTCAATGATTTTGATTGTGTCCCATATGATGGAAATTAGATAGAAGGAGTACTAGATTTAGAATTTGGAAACCATGGGTTATAGTCTCCACTTTGCCTGTAACTATGAGACCATGGCTAAATCATCTGGCATCTCTGGGTCTTAGTTTTCTCATTTATAAAATGAGTTGATTGGACAAAATGATCTCTAATGTATTTGCCAGTTCTAAAATTCTATTAGTTTATGATAAGGTTAGAAACCTTAGTTTTTATGCTTAGAACTAGGAAAGCATGGTTTATATTACAGCCCAGTCCCAACTGGAGAACATTAAAAAATACAGATGCCAGGCCCCACCCCAGGTCCTTACAAGGCTTGGGAATTGACTTAGAAAGTTCCTCAGAAGGTCCTGATGATGAACCAGAACTGGAACCACTGTTCTTAAGCTAAGAGAATGGAATGGACTGTATGACCAAAAGGATAACAAAGAACTGGCTGGGTCAACCTGAGAGGTAATCAGGAACTGACATTCTGTGGGGATAATTAGTATTCACATTAGTGAATGGAGACATGTTTATTTAATCTGCAAATGATAGTAAATTTGGGAGGGGAATCAGTATTCCAAACAATTTTAGAGACTGAAGGAGTAGTTGGAAACCAATAGCATAAAGATCAAAGATGGAAGACCTAATATAGTGCCCTGGAGAAGAAAGAAAAGCCTCATAGAGATGAAGTTAGCAAGGCTGTCAGTCAGAAAACACCAAAGCATCAGAGTGGATAACAAATTGACCAGCAGCTAGAACATCAGCACTGGACCTAGGGATAGAAGTAGTAATTGAATAAGGCCGTCCTAACTTTGTATGGTTCTAAAATGCAAGAATTTCAATTACAACAGTTTAGTTGAATAACACCAGTCCTTCAAGAACAGAGTTCAAATTTCTTGCCATGGTAGAGTAAAAGTATGAGTAACTGCATAAGGTACAAATTTTTTTCACTGCTAGCTCTTCATTGCATAAATTGCAATGTAAATAACACACGCGCATCATGATCGGTGACAAATCACATCACTTCTTTCTAAGTTCTGTTGTTGATTGGTCACTATGCGTCTGTTATCCAGTTCACACACAAACAACCAAGTGTCTAGTAGGGTTGTGTCCTTGTCTTCCAGTGATAAACCCAAAAAGGGACAGTGGAAAAAGGGAACCAGCCAACAAAGATGAACCTGCAGCAAAGAAACAGAAAGTAGTAACCCTGGACTGTAAGCAGAGGTATAGAAGAAATAGTGAGCTGTGGGGTTGTTGACACTGCTGCTATTTGAGAGGCTCTAGATATGCACCAGAGGAACTTTGTGAGGGCAAAGCAATCAGCATAAATGAGGAAAGCAGTTGTGATGAAAAGTATGAAAATGTCCTGGGGGAAGTAATGCTGGCAAAAAAACTTTCACATTAAAGGAACTCTTGGAGCTGTTTCATGACATTGAAAGCACAAAAGATAAAGTGTTGGAAGCTGATCCAAAGTTAGAAAGGAGTGTGACAATTCACCAAGGCATAGAAAGGGTATTTGCCCAGTATTGAAAGTTGTATGACAAGAAGGCGGCAAGCCCTGTTCAAACTACTCTTAGATAAGTTTTTTACAAAGAAATAAAAATACTTTAATTCTTCATGTTTTATAGTATCTAGCAAGTTTGATTGTATTTTCATTTCTCTACATGTTTATAACAAAGAGGAATACTTTTTTAAATGATACACAGTTATGTATCATAATTTTTCCATTGATTATTCAGATCACATGATATATTCTCAGCTTGCATCATGATTTTTACAGTCTCACACTATCATTCAAAGCAAAAACTGCTGGTATTTAGGACTCATGGGGTGAGTTTCTAATTATGCTCAGGACTTTGGTTTAGATGTTACAACCGAGGACTGACATGGAGAACCTGAAGAAGGCAAAAGCAGTTAAGAGGCTAAAAAAGCAGCCAAAGGAAAATGTGTAAGGGAAGTGAGCGATTTCTGTAACTAAAAAGAAGGCTCATGTGGTAATTTAACTATGGCTGATCTTCATTGATTTTGTCTAAGGAATGCTGACTAGTTGTTATACACCTCCACTACAGACTGAGCAAATGAAAAACAATTTTAAATTCAATTTAATGGACCTGGGTTAACTGAAGAATGAACTTACAGTGAAAAAGGTACCATATATCAGAACATGTTACAAAGAGAGCTGTGTAATTTTCTTTATTTTCTTTCTGGAAGTCCTAAAATATGGAATCAGTTCTTATCCATCTGGAATGATTTAAGTTTTGAAGAAAGGCAATGGAAGATGGACTGTGTAACCTTTCAAGGTCTCCGCCAGAGCTACAATGCTATTTTTTTTTTTTAACCACTGTGGGGCTTTATTTACCCTAAGCTGCCAATTATTTCTGAGCACCGTACTTAAATTGTTCTTTGCTTTGTACCATTGGCTTTCTTTGTCCCAGATCCTCTCTAGTTAAAGGGCATTAGATTATGGAGTGGAACTCTGATGGGAAAGTAAAGCTGCAGAACAACCCTGTCTTCCATGAGGCTCTATGATGGAGACTGTAGTAGCTTTGATCTACACAGCTCCCGCAACATCAGTGCATCCATATAAATCAGCCCTAATGCCTGGAACACATCTTGGCTGCTACTGCTGCTGCTGCTATTCCTGCATTCTGTGTACTGAGACCAGCATTGCTCCAGAGCTCTGGCTTGGGTTTGAAGCATGGACACTCATTACAAAAATCCATTGCCAAGCCACTCTTATGAACACCCTCCAAGACAAGGCATTTACAATGAGGACAAATAGGGACCTTTTGTACTCTCTTCCATACTGACAATACTTAAACTATAATCCAGACAACTGTTGCCACAAGAAATCAACAATCTCTTCACTACTAAGAATTATCAGTGCTACCAGGTGAGAGAATACTTGACCTGTTCTCTGTTCTCCCCTTCTCTGACCTCCATTTATATATTAGCTCTGCTCAACTTCAGACACACTCCAATATTCTTCAGGAGATGGCTCTATAATGTAATCTCTAATACAGTGCAATGTCTTATCCCTGCATTCTTCTCGCAATTACTAGATTTCCAGAAAGAAAAGATGTGAGAGACAAAACCCAAACCTTGATGGCCCATAACTCCCAATAAAATTAAGTATGAGAGATACAGAAGCTCATTAAACTATAAGTCACTTGAGGATAAGGTGTCTACCATTAAAAAAACCCAATTGGGAACAGAATATTTGCCTCTGTTATAAATCTGGATTTAGAAATAGAGACTACAAATATTCTCCATTAATAAGTCTCATACCAGAGCTGAAATTTGTTCTTTCATCATGTTTCTAACTGGAGAATTGCTCCTACAGCAGAAATATCCTATTTTGGATGGGCATTCCTGAGTATGACAGATTTTTTAATTTATTTTTACTTATCTGCACAAATTTTTATTTTTATTTTAAATGTGCAATTTTTATATAGTACAAATATTTGTGTATAGTTTTTTGGCATTGTAGAAGTTCTCTTTTTGCTAAAGTCTAATTGACATTAGTTTTGGGTATATATCATAGTGATAATATATTTACATATATTATGAAATGATCCCCACAGTAGACAGACTATTTAATGAGGAAGTTGTAAATTCTGAAAAGAAAAAAAAACTTACAATAAGATTACTTAAATTTTCATTTAAATTTAATGTTGACATTAACATGTCACCAGACACTTTCAGAGTTTAACAAAGAAATGTCTCAGTCTATTTCCTATCACATGCGTATAATCTTGCTTCATCTTCTGATACAGGCATCTCTATCTTTAAAGATAAAATATTTAAATACTGATCAGGTAATTCATTCTTTCACAAGCTCACAAAAGATTCCACAAGGAGGATGGGAGAACAAGATTGTCTGAAAATTACCATAAACTGAAATAAAATAATAACTACTATCATCTGGCCTCTTTTTAGATCAAATTTGATTGTTTTTAACTAAGAGAACAGAATGCAACAGTTTTAGAAATAAAAGAACTTCTTCTTTAGGAGGAGGAGTTGTATAGAGTTGCTTTAGATTTTACAGTGCTGGCCAATAGAACTTTCTGCATTAATGGAAATGTTCTGTATCTATACTACCTGATACAGAAGCTACTAATAATTTGAGGTTTGATGCAACTTGAAATGTGGCTAATGCTACTGTGGAACTGAATGTTTATTTAAATACCCACATATGTTTAGTGGCTCATACAATGCAGATGTAGAACCAAGGTTCCCAAATCTAGCTACAGAATGGAATCATCAGGGTAGCCTAAAACATATCCATTCCTCTAGACCTATTTTCTATTGATTCTCACTTAATAGGTCTGAGTAGGGACCATCATTGTTTTTGTTGTTGTGTTTTTTTTAAGTTCTCTAGGTGGTTTTTTTTTTTTTTGACTTTATTTATTTATTTTTTTATAGCAGTTCATGGTTGTGGCAAAATTAAGAGAAAGGTACAGAGATTTCCCATATACCTCCTGCCTGCCTCCCTCCAGAGGCACAGCCTTCTCTGTTATCAACAAGCCCAAGTAGTATACTTGTTACAGTTGATGAACCTATATCGATATGTCATAATCACCTATATTTGTCTATAGTTTACATTAGTATTCACTATGGATATTGTATATTGTATGGGTTTAGAGAAATGTATGATGACATTTATCTATCACTGCAATACCATACAGAGTATTTTCATTGCCCTTAAAATCCTTTGTGCTCTGCCTTTTCATCCTTTATCCCACCCAAACCTGAGCAACCACTGATCTTTTTACTGTCCCCATAGTTTTGCCTTTTTAAGACTGCCATATATTTGGAATCATACAGTATGCAGCCTTTTCAGATAGGCTTCTGTCATTTAGTAATATACATTTAAGTTTCCTACATTTCATGTCTTTTCATGTCTTGCTAGCTCATTTCTTTTTAGCACTGAATAATATTCCATTATCTGGATATACCACAGTTTATTAATCCATTCACCTAAGGAAAGACATCTTGGTTGCTTCAAATTTTGGCAATTATGAGCAAAGCTGCTCGTAATTGTAAATATCCAAGCGCAGGTTTTTGTGTGGGCATAAGTTTTCAACTCCTCTGAGTAAATATCAAGGATTGCAACTGCAATAGAGTTTCTGTTGCTCACATCCTCACCAGTGTTTGGTATTGTTAGTGTCTGGATTTTGGCCACTGTAATAGGTATGTACTCGTATTTCATTGTTGTTTTAATTTGTATTTTCCTGATGACATATGATGCAGAGCATCTTTTCATATGCTTATTTGTTTTCTGTATGCTACTTTGGTGAGCTATCTGTTAAGGTCTTTGGCTTTTTTTTTTTTTTTTTTTTTTTTTAAATGTAAGCTCTACACTCAATGGGGGCTTGAACTCACAACCCCAAGATCATGAGTTACATGCTCTACCAACTGAGCCAGCTAGGTGTCCCTTTGACTCATTTTACAAAATTGAGTTGTTTTTTATTGTTGAGTTTGAAGAATTCCTTATACACTTTGAATAACAGTTCTTTATCAGATGTGTTTGTTAAGTATTTTGCAAACATTTTCTCCCAGTCTTTGGCTTCTTTTCTCATTCTTTTGATATTGTCTTTTAGAGAGTACAAGCCTTTCACTTCAATAAAGTCCAGCTTATTTTTTCTTTCATGGATTCTGCCTTTGGTGTTTTATCTAAAACACTATACCCACATTTATCCAGGTTTTCCCCTATGAAATTTTTTTGAGGGCAGATAGGGGTAGAGAAAGAGGGAGAGAGAGAGAATCTTAAGCAGTGTTCAAAAAAGATATTGGTCTGTAGTTTTCTTTTCTTGTAATAGCTTTGTCTGGTTTTGGTAGTAGGGTAATGCTGGCCTCATAAAATGAGGTAGTATTTCCTCTGCTTCTAACCACTGAAAGAGATTATAGAAAATTAGTACAGTTTCTTCCTTAAATGTTTGATCGAATTCACCAGTAAACCTATCTGAGCCTGATGCTTTCTGTTTTGGAAGGTTGTTAATTATTCAATTTCTTTAACAGATGTAGATTGTTCAGATTATCTATTTCTTTTTGTGTGAGTTTCTGCTAACTGTATCTTTCAAGAAAGTGTCCCTTTTTATCTAGGTTATCAAATTTATGGGCACAGAGCTCTTTATAGTATTACTTATTATCCTTTTAATGTCCAAAGACATAGATTAATCATACCAGAAACAAGAAGCCATCAGTATTACAAAATTATATCTCTGATATTTTCTGATTTTATTTCTGATATTATTTTAATATTATTTTTGATATTAGATATATCTGATATTATTTATATTTTATTTTTTATTTCTGATATTTTTTCTTATATTTATTTTTTTCTGATTTTATTTATTTCTGATATTTTAAAATTTTATCTCTGATATTATTAATCTATGTCTTCATTCTTTTTTTTTTCTTAGCCTAGTAAAAGCTTACCAATTTTATTGGATCTTTTCAAAGAGCTACGTTTTGGTTTTGTTGATTTCTCTTTTGATTCTTGTTTTCAATTTCATTTATTTCCATTCTAATTTTTATTATTTCTTTTCTTCTGCTTACTTTGGACTTAATTTGTTCTCTTATTCTAGTTTCCTCTGGTGGAAACTTAGATGATTGATTTTAGATTTTTCTTATTATCTAATAAGTACATTCAATGCTATAAATTTCCCAGTAAGCAGTGATTTTACTATATCCTACAATTTTGAAAAACTATTTTTTCATTTTTATTTATTTAAAATTTAAAAAATCAGGGCCGCCTGGGTGGCGCAGTCGGTTAAGCGTCCGACTTCAGCCAGGTCACGATCTCGCGGTCCGTGGGTTCGAGCCCCGCGTCAGGCTCTGGGCTGATGGCTCGGAGCCTGGAGCCTGCTTCCGATTCTGTGTCTCCCTCTCTCTCTGCCCCTCCCCCGTTCATGCTCTGTCTCTCTCTGTCCCAAAAATAAAATAAAAAACGTTGAAAAAAAAATAAAATTTAAAAAATCTCTTGAGATTAGTTCCTTGATCCACTACTATTTACAAGTGTGTGGTTTAGAGTGTCTGACTGGCTCAGTCAGTAGAACATGTGACTATTGATTTTGAAGTCATGAGTTCCAGCCCCATGTTGTAGAGCCTACTTAAAAAAAAAAAAAAAAAAAAAAAAGCATGTTGGGGGTATCTGGGTGGCTCAGTTGGTTAAACATCTGACTTTTGGTTTCAGCTCTTGCTTTCATGATCTCACTACTTGTGAGTTCAAGCCCTGCATCAGGCTCTGTGCTGATAGTGCAGAGTCTGCTTGGGATTCTCTCTCCCCACTCTCTCTGCCCCTCCCCTGCCCACTCTCTTTCTCTCTCTCTCTCTCAAAATAAATAAATAAATAAATAAGCTTTAAAAAAGTGTGTTGCTTAATCTCTACATATTATGGGATTTTCTATTAGTCTATTATTTTTTTTTAATTTTTTTTTCAACGTTTATTTATTTTTGGGATAGAGAGAGACAGAGCATGAATGGGGGAGGGGCAGAGAGAGAGGGAGACACAGAATGGGAAACAGGCTCCAGGCTCTGAGCCATCAGCCCAGAGCCTGACACGGGGCTCGAACTCACGGACCGTGAGATCGTGACCTGGCTGAAGTCGGACGCTTAACCGACTGCGCCACCCAGGCGCCCCTATTAGTCTATTATTTATTTCTAGTTTAATTCCATTGTTTTTTGAGAGTAGACTATATGATTCCTATTCTTTTAAGGTCTGTCCTATGGCCCAGAACGTGGTCTATCTTGATGAGTGTCTCATGTGAACTTGAGAAAAATGTGCATTGTTTTTAATGGGTTTAGTAATATATACATGTGCATTATATTCAGCTGATTGATAATGTTATTGAGTTTAACTATGTCCTTACTGAGTTTTTACCTTCTGGATCTCTCCATTTCTGATAGAAGTGTGTTGAAGTCTCCAACTATGACAGTGGGGTTACTATTTTTCCTTGCATTTGTATTAGTTTTTACCTCACACAGTTTGATACTCTGTTGTAAGGTGCATACATGTTAATGATTGTTAGGTCTTTTCGAAAACTGGCCCCTTTATCATTATGTAATGCCCTTCATTATCCTTGATAACTGTGCTTTGAAGTCTATTTTGTCTTATTACAGCTACTCCTGCTTTCTTTTCATTTGTGTTAGCCTGCATATTTTTTTCCATCCATTTACTTTTAATCTATGTGTGTCTATATTTAAAGTGGGTTTCTTGTATACATGATATATTTGGGCATTGTTTCACGGTCCACTCTGACAGTGTCTTTTAATTCAAGCATTTTTAGACGACTGATATTCAAAGTAATTACTGATACAGTTGGATTAATATCTACCATATTTGTTACCGTTTTCTATTTGGTGCTCTTGTTCTTTGCTTCTATTTTTGTTTCTACTCTTTATGTCTTTTATGGTCTAAAAAATTTTTTTTTTCAATGTTTATTTATTTTTGGGACAGAGAGAGACAGAGCATGAACGGGGGAGGGGCAGAGAGAGAGGGAGACACAGAATCGGAAACAGGCTCCAGGCTCTGAGCCATCAGCCCAGAGACCGACGCGGGGCTCGAACTCCCGGACCGCGAGATCGTGACCTGGCTGAAGTCGGACGCTCAACCAACTGCACCACCCAGGCACCCCTGTCTTTTGTGGTTTTAACTAAACATTTATAGGATTCCATTTTTTTCCTTCTTATGATATCAGTTACACTGTTTTTACTTTTCTTAGTGGTTGCCCCAGAGACTGCAATATACAATGACGACTAATCCAAATCCACTCTCAAATAACAGTATCACTTCTTGGGTAGTACCATAAAACAAAATAATCCTAATTCCTCCTTCTTGTGTCTTGTATCATTGTTGTCATTCATTTCACTTATATTTAAGTATACACAATCAAATACACTGTTACCTGTTAGATCAATTAAGAGTAAGAAAAATAAAAGTACTTTTTCCTTCTTTGATAGTCTTTCTTTATGTAGATATCAATTTCTTACCCACTTCATTTTCCTTCTCTCTAAAGGACTTTTAACATTTCTTGCAAGGCAGGTCTACTGACAACAAATTTCCTTAATTTTTGTTTAACTGAAAAAGTTTTTATTTCTCTTTCACTTTTGAAGGAAATCTCATAGAACACAGAAGTTTGGGTTGGTGAGGGTTTTTTCCACTACCCTACTCTCTTCTTAGTCTCATGGTTTCTTAGAAGTTGGTTTAATTCTTATCTTTGTTCCTCTGCCTTTTTTCTGGATCCTTTATCTTTGGTTTTCTGTAATTTGAAAGCAATATGCCTAAGCATAGAGGGGGTTTTTGACATTTCTTCTGTTTGGTGTTTTCTGAGTTTTCTGGATCTGTGTTTTGGTGTTTGACATTAATTTGGGGAAAATTCTCAGTCATTAT
Source organism: Herpailurus yagouaroundi (assembly GCF_014898765.1). NCBI lineage: Eukaryota > Metazoa > Chordata > Mammalia > Carnivora > Felidae > Herpailurus > Herpailurus yagouaroundi. The sequence continues at coordinate 10,577,672 of NW_024412415.1, forward strand.
GCTTTCAAATATTTCTTCTTTTCTTCTCTCCTGGTATTACCATTATGCATATGTTTACATCTTTTTGGTTGTCCCGTAGTCCTTGGTTAGTCTGTTCTGGTTTTCAAAGTCTTTTTTGTCTTTGCTTTTCAGTTTTAGAAGTTTCTATTTTGAAATTCTCAAGGTCCTCAGAGGATCTCTCCTTAGCCATGTCCAGTCTACTAATAAACATTTCAAAGGCACTCTTCATTTCTGTTACAATGTTTTTTATCTCTAACATTTCTTTTTGGTTCTTTCCTAGGATTTCTCTCTCTCTGTTTACATTGCCCATCTGTTTTTGTATGCTGAGTCCTTTATCCATAAAAGCCCTTAGCATAAAAATTGTATTTGTTTTAAATTCCCATTATGATAATTCCATCATCCCTGCTATGTCTGGTTTTGATGCAAGCTTGCTCTGTCTTTTCAAATTGTGCTTATTGCCTTTTAGTATGCCTTGTAACTTTGTTTGGACATGTTTCCTGGACATGATGTACTGGTATAGGAAACTGCTGTAAATAGGACTTTAGTAATGTGGTGGTAAGGTGAGGCCCAAAGGGAAGAGTGCCATAGTCCTATGATTAGGTCTCCGTCTCTTCATAAGCCTATGTCTCATAACTTCACAATCATTTCTCAGTTTTCTTTTCTTCCCCTTTAGGTGGGACAGAATGGCTAAAGTGGGCTAGAATTGGTTATTTCCTTTCTCCCAGGCCAGTTAGGCTCTGATAATATCCCCAGAAGATTAGGCTCTGGTTAACTAGTTTCTCCTGAGGGGTTGGCCTTATGAAGAAAAACAGAGTGCTCTGGTATATTTCAAAATAGTACCTTTCTCCTTCCCCTGCAGAAAGCATGAGGGGATTTTTCTCCAGTATTTACTATGGATTATGTAGGAGTTCCCAGTGGCAAATCTCACAATTTCATGGGGGTCCTCTTACGACTGCGTTCTCCTGGAGATTTTAATGTTCATAGTTGTTCACGCTGAACTTCCAGGAATTTGTCAATTACGGTTCAAGTTTTTCAATCCTGGCACTGGTTCCCTTGGCAGTTTCTGTTCACTCATTCATGAGCCTATGCTCCGGTGAGCTGCAACTGCCTGTATTCATCTATCTCTCCAATCTTGGGGGCAGTGGTTTGTCCTATGTCCTCTCCTCTCTTTTGGATCCAAGAAGAGTTGAATTTTCAGTCTTTCCAGCTTTTTACTTGTTAGGACAGGACAACTTCCAAGTTCCTTACATGTGGAATAGGAAACTCCAAGTATCCTCAGGTGACTTTTTATTGTGTTGCCAGAGTTTAAGAACCAAAGCTGTAGAATTCTGCAACTCAAGGTGTTTTGCTTCACCTGATAGCTTGTTAAAAATGCAGAATCCCAGCTCCACCCCAGACCTGCTAAAATCAGCAACTACCTTTTAATAAGATCTCCAGAGAATTTACTTGCACATCAAAGTTTGAGAATCACTGATTTTGAACTATACTGTCAACCGAGGCTACACATTAGAATGTGGAGACCTTTTTTAAAAAAATGATACATGCACCAGCATTTCTTTAAAGCTCCAAGTGATTCCACTGTAGAGTTAATGTGAGAACCACTGAACTAGAATGCACAAACACAAATTAAGAATTGTGTGGGTATACTCTGGTCATGATGAATAGAAACGAAAAGAGAGGAGGGTTAGCCCCACTTTCAAGGGGAGAGACAAGAGGACCTACCTTAAGAAGAATCCTATTAGCACCAGAAGGAAAATGACCCTTATGATAACAAAGGCCTGGAGGGTTTTATCTGGTTCTCAAAGTAAAAAAAAAAAAAAAAAAAAAAATCAAACTGCTGTGCTTTACAGCATCTTTGCTCTATGTCTCTAGTCTCTAAAACCAGCCTTCATTTTCCTGTCCTCTGGCTGCTCTTCTTTTAATTCATACCCAAAGATTACGCATGAGATTTCTCAAGAAAACATGTTTCTGGTTCTAGGAAAGTAGAATGGATTACCCTTAATAGAAATTCCCCACTGTCCAGTAAGGCTGTAAGGTATATATTCCTACCAGCACATTCTCTTGTGGATCATAGCATTCCCTTCAGGGTGCCTGCCGGTGACAACCTAGGATGCCAGAGCAGCCAATAGAACCTAGTTTTTCTCTGTATTAGAAACTGTCTCTTTGCCTATTGTTTCCCTTCTCCTAAATTTTGTTGATATAGCTCTGCTGCCAGAGTGAGTAATTTTTTCCCCTGGGCTTGATTTCTGGTGGGGAGTTTTCTTAATTTCTTAATATTGTTGAAGTCTAACAATGGTAGTTTTCTCCCTATATTTAGAAGATGCTCAACAATGATGACAAAAAATATATTCCCTCTATTTCCATTCTTTACAGAAAAACCAGAATGGTCATACATAAGATAGGAAATATTCACTTCAGTCCACATGACTTCTGTTGCTACCAAACAACAATGACAACAACATGTTTCTCAAGTCTCATGAGATTAAGACTCCCATCTACCTCCAACAGGTCTTTAAAAAATTTTTTTCTGGGGCGCCTGGGTGGCGCAGTCGGTTAAGCGTCTGACTTCAGCCAGGTCACGATCTCGCGGTCCGGGAGTTCGAGCCCCGCGTCGGTCTCTGGGCTGATGGCTCAGAGCCTGGAGCCTGTTTCCGATTCTGTGTCTCCCTCTCTCTCTGCCCCTCCCCCGTTCATGCTCTGTCTCTCTCTGTCCCAAAAATAAATAAACGTTGAAAAAAATTAAAAAAAAATTTTTTTTCTCCCCTATCTTTTGTGTGAAATATTTCCTCCATCATATTGGAGAGACTTTACCAGGTAATGTGATTAATAAAACTACATTTCCTTAACTGGTTCAACTTGGAAACAGAAGTGCTTTCCATACCAGTTCATCAGGGAGAAGAGAGTTATAGGTGCTTACTGATGGTATATGATCTTTAAAATGTTTTTTTTCAACGTTTATTTATTTTTGGGACAGAGAGAGACAGAGCATGAACGGGGGAGGGGCAGAGAGAGAGGGAGACACAGAATCGGAAACAGGCTGCAGGCTCTGAGCCATCACCCAGAGCCTGATGCGGGGCTCGAACTCACGGACCGCGAGATTGTGACCTGGCTGAAGTCGGACGCTTAACTGACTGCGCCACCCAGGCGCCCCTATGATCTTTAGCTGTTTCTTTCTCTAAGGAATAGGGGTAAGACTTATCTCATTTTCAGTTCTGTTGTCAAGATTAAAGAGCTAATGGATACACAAGTGCCCATAAATTGCAAATTACTCTACAAAATTTAGATATGTTTATTAGTAGTTGTTTGGAAAAAATCATGTTTCCTGGAGGATGAGTGAAAAATAATTTCCAGGGCACCGTGAAGGCATTAAAGGAGAGACAGAGTTCTCTGATGGCAAATCTCTGTATAGTTGAATAAGGGTTCTATTTCTAGTTTCTTGTTAAAGGTTAGAGCCAACACTACACATTGCGTTTGACATTAGTTTCAAACAAGCCGACTGATCAGAGGCAATACACAGGTGATCCAACATTCAGGGAGGAGGGTGTCTGTCATGATTCTCAGGCTCTCCAGCTCACTTTAAGCACAACCCCCTGCAACCCCACTGCCATTCACGCTGGCAGACACTGAGACTTGCACACTAAAGGGAAAACAAGGGGTACTCTTTTAGATCTAATTATGGTGAGCCAGGATTTTCTATCCCTGGCAGCACAGCTGCTTTCTACCAGAAAACTGATGAGATGAGCTTGTGAGATGAGGGCTGATTCTGGCATCAGGAAGTTTGCCGTGATTTGAATGAAAGACTGTTTGCACTCCAAAGTTCTGCCCTGCCGTGAGATAGGCAGGCCTATTTCTATCCAGCTGTTATCCGCCATGCAAGATGACTTCACTTTCTAGAACACAGATAATCTCTGTGGACAACCTGCTGGCAACCAAGCACCAAAACGTCTGGGGAAATATATGAACTGGGGTTATCAAATGCTGGAAGTAGGAAACAGACAATAATTCCCTTCCTCAGCTGTTAACAGTGTTTCTTCTCTCTTCACAACTTGCTTTTAAACAAATCCCAATTTCCCAACTTAATTAATTTCCTGATCCAGGGTTCAATCCAGAATCACAAGTTGTATTTCATTATCATGTCTCTTTATTCCCCTTTAATCTAGAACAGTTCTATAGTGTCTTTGTCTTTCATAACTTATTGAAGGTATTTTATAGAATGTTCCTTAATTTTTTAAAGATTTTTTAAAGCTTAAAGATTAAGATTTTTACCATTTTAACCATTTTTAAGTGATCACTTCAGTAGTGTTATGTATATTCACACTGTTGGACAACAAATCTCTAGAACTCCTTCCATCTTGCAAAACTGAAACTCTTAACTATTAACAACTCTTAATTTGAGTCTGTCTGAGGCTTCTTTATGAGTAGATGGAGACATTTTTGACAGGAATTCTACAAAAGTAATATTGTGTCCTCAGTGCATCATATAAGGAGATCATGAGGTCAGTTTGTCCCATTATTGGTCATATTAATTTCAAACACTTGGTCAAGATGATAGCTGCCAGGTTTCTTTGTTGTAAAGTTGCTATTTTTTCTTTCCAATAAATACTTTGAGACTATGTAGATATCCTGTTTCTTATCAAATTTTCACCCATTAGTTTAGGACCCATTGATAATTCTTGGATAAATTAATTATTTTTGGTATTTGTCAACTGGTGGCATTTTCTAACTTTATCATTCCTTACTCATTTATTGATCTGGCATTCTACTGTAAGGAATTTTCTTTCTCCCTCATTAATTTATTCACTTATTACATCATGATAAACACATGATTCTTATTTTATGGGTGATAACCTAATCCTACCATTATTTATTTTGATGCTAAAATAGTCCCAGATTTGACAAATGAGAATCTTAAGTGGTTCTTGAGTCTTTTTGACACGTCCTTATTATTTGAGCACTTTCTTACTCTGTGCCACAATAAAATGTCCCAGACTTGCCATATCTGTTCTCTGCCCCCGCTTGGAATCAGCTATTTCCCCAGGGTATCCTATTTGTTTAATGAAGAATGATGGTATTTAAAAACTTATGTCTGGGTGTTTTGTGCTCATTGTTACTGGTGTGATTTCTTTCAGACCATTGCAGTGATGGAGTTAAGAAAGTATGTTTGGGGGTGTATATTTATATACATTTCGACATCTATATATTAAAAATCATGAATCCACACTGATAACTTTAATTCTAACCTAATCCAATATCACAAGGTTCATTCCAGTCTTCATCCTTTCCATACATACAACTCCCTTTTCTGACAGTGAGAGACCTGGCTGATATTATTCTCATTTTTATTTATGTGCTGAATCCCAGAAAGCACTAAAAGTTGTTTCAGAATTCTAAGTCATACAACATAAGACTGAACTCTTGATCTTTCATTCCAAATGGGCTCTAGCCAGTCTTTTAAATCTCAGTTGATAGCAACTCCATCCTTGTAGTTGCTCAAGCCAAAATCTTGGAGTCATCCTAATCTTCCCACCCCCCTCTTTCGTATCCCACATATAATTCTGTCAGGAAATCCTGTCATTTCTATTCCCAGAATACTTCCAGAATTTGACTGCTTCCCATTACCTACACAGATACCAACCATCTGATCTAAGTCACTACCATTATCTTGGCTTGGATTTCTCCCAATGAGTCTCCTCACCCTTATCCTTGCCTCTTAATCGGTCTATTATGAACACAGAAGACTTAGTAGTCCTTTTAAAATGTCAGTCACTCTTCTCTAAAACCCTGCAATGACTTCCTACTTCACCCAGAGTACAAGCGAAAGTCAATGGCATAAAATGGCCCTACATGATCTGGCCCCCTATACCTTTCTGACTTCATCTCTTTTGTCTCCATCATCCAATTCCACTCCAGCCATGCTAGACTTCTTGCTGTTGGTCAAATACTCCAGTCACTCTCCCATTTAAGCTCCAGCTTAAAGGATCACTTCAATAATTACTTCACTTTGTATTTTAGCAGTATAGTTTGATTAAAGATTTCTGTAAAAAAAAAAAATTTGATCTTAACCCTATAATAGCAATTTCAGCCAATGGGTCTCATATTTATACTTCAGGTTAAATTCTCCCAAGGAGGAAGGTGTCATTACCAAAAATTTAGTAACACACGCATATCGCTGAGCCAAGGTGTTTCAAATAAAAGTCAAATAAAAGTTTCAGAGAAAACTGTATAGGTTTTATATATCCTATGTATATATCTATTTTCAGTAGTGGAAGGGGAATCTAATACGTTCATAAGATTCTGAAAGAAGCCTCTGGACAAAAAACAATTAAGAAACATTGTATTTGACTATTTAGTGTAACTCCTCTATTAATAATAAGCTTCCTAAGGACAGGAACTGTGTCTTTCCCATTATCAAATCTCACTGCCTGGCAAGCAGTAAATAATGTTTGTTGAACAAAAAATAAGTGAATGAATAAAGAACAAATAAATGAATGAATGAATGACTACCACCTCAGCTCACACTCTCTCCTCTGTCTCCAGTTTTCTGAGGAGATGGCCACAGTAGCACATCAAGGACATCCAATTGATAATGATTCAGAAAGTGAAAAAGAATCACTCAATGAAGTTATTGCTAGATTTGGGTAGGGGAGTCTTCATAGGAGTGGGAAAGAAATATTAAAGATGGTAAAGACTTTTGGCTTTCTGTAGCCTTTTAAAGTTAAAATCCAGACCATTATGGGGTTTTCTGGAGGCAAGAGACTACTGGGGGTTTGGAGCTTTTGTGTACTTCTGGGCACTAATAGGGGAGGCCCAGAATACAGGTTGTAAGAGCTTGCTCTAGGTCTGAGGTTTAAAGGTATAAGGTAATGATACTTTTATGCTCTCTTCTAAGTTCAATTAAGTTCACTAGGGTAGGAAAGGAGACAGAAATTCAAATAAGAGCCCTGTCTAGGAATAAACATTTATGGATTTATGATGTATCTTTCTGACTAATCTAAATATATTAGTCAGGGCACAGAGGGTACTCCTCTAAAAGCATACCCTGAACTTTAAAGAGCTTTTGAAATTTTTAGTATATAATTTATGCACCACATTGGCCATAAAGATTCATTTCTAAGAGAACTATAGAGTTGATCAGGCTATGGTTGAGGACAATCTCTGGAATTGGCTGCATCTGTTCTGTTGAGGGAATTTTCTACCATGGATGGCTTGGCTACGAATTACCAGAAATACCCAAGAGGGCAGCAAGTTGCCTTCTGTCCCCACTTTGCACTCAGCAGAAAACCCAAGTGTTTACAGAACACAGTGAGTTGCCTAGAGATAATCAGTAACCAGAAGTTCTATAAAACCACAGTGATGGCTAACTTAAGAGGTGAAGTCTTCAAAGAACCTCTCCTCTAAATCAGACCCTACAAACTATGTTCCTGACAAAAGAATGGGGTATTTCAGACACAGAAAGCAAAAGGGAGACACATCAAACATGCATACAGTAGGGAAATCTTCCATTTACCTTTTATGCTGGACAAAAGAGCAGTAACTGGGACAGGTGTTGTCAAGGTCAGACTTCATTATCAATGTTAAAAAAAAATACTTCCCTGAGCACCTATGAGGTACTTAGCCTGTGTTGGGTACAGTGTGTGTGGTGGGGTACTAAGTGAATAAGATGAGAGCCTATGTTCTTTAGTACACAAACACTATTAATTCTAATGCACATGAGAGATATACAGATACATACATGTTTAGAAGAGCACATTACCTGGCTGGTGGCAGTGAGATCTGTTAGCTGTGCTCCATGTATCAAGAAAAAAAGGAAAGACAGGGGCACCTGGGTGGCTCAGTCGGTTGGGTGTCCGACTTCAGCTCAAGTCATGATCTCACAGTCTGAGTTCGAGCCCTGCGTCGGGCTCTGTGCTGACAGCTCGGAGCCTGGAGCCTGCTTCACATTCTGTGTCTCCCTCTCTCTCTGCCCCTCCCCTGCTCACGCTCTGTCTCTGTCTCTGTCTCTCAAAAATAAATAAAAACATAAAAATTAAAAAAAAAAGAAAAAAAGGAAAGACAGTTGGGGATTGCATGCCCAGCTAAGGAAAGCCTCTTATTCTTTTCTTTCTTTCCTTTGTTTCTTCTTAATATTTTATATCCTGGAGTGTTTTGAAAAGAGAATTGAAGGTGATCAGAACTGCTCTCTGGAGAGATTCACTGGGTAGTAATGAAGTTTGTGGCAATGGGAACTGAGAGACAGAGCCAACAGATATTTAGGACATAAAATCAACAGGTTCAGGGAACTGACTAACTGCTGTGGGGATCAGCAAGAGGGATGAGTTAAAGATGACTTGGAAAATGCTGATGTCATATAAGAAAAGGGTCCCCAGGAGAGAAACAAGAGGCTTGAGAGAAACAGATGATGTGAGGTTTTGAACACACTGAAGTACTAGTGAAGCTACCTGGCAAGCTGTTGGAAATGTGGGACAGAGGCCCTGGGGAGAGGTCTGGATTGCTGAAGCCATAGATGTGAGAGTATTCTGCATACAAATGAGAGCTGAAGCCATGAAAATGGATGAGATCGCCAAGGGAGAGGGTTTAGAAGGAGGAGAGAAGAGGGTCAAGGGCAGAGCCTTAGGGAATGCTTGTATATAAAATGAGAAAAAGAGCCAGACAATGAAACCAAAGAAGTAGAGCAATAATGGGAGAATCAGCAGATTCTCACAGAAAATAAAGGAGGAAAGAGGCTCAAGGAGCAGGAGGTCACAATGGCATGTGCTACAGAGGCCAGAGAGGATGGGACTGGAACAGTGCCAGTTGGGCCTTGGGGAGCAGTTTCACTGCCCTTCTGGTGGGATCACAAATCAGGTTTCAAGCACAAGGGTTAAAGAGGGAACAAAGGGGTTGTTCAATTCATATCTGTGGGTGTCCATCTGTCTTTACTGCTTGCCTCTTCTTTTTCATTCCTGAACTCACCATCTGTCCACTTTCACTGCTATGTGCAAGTTTCTGAAGCCTCTTCATTTTAAGGATTCAACAGATACTGACAAATATTGACAAAATTAATGAATATGTCCCTCTAGGAATCCCCGGGCTCCTAAAAGTGTTATTGCTTATCTAGATTTTGTTCCCTAGGCAAAGATATACTGAAGATAGGTGAAATGCAGTAGTTTGTCTTCAAGGGCTATGACATCAGACAGATATGGCTTTAAATCCTTCCTCCCCTACCACTTACCAGCTCTGTGATTTTAATGAGTGTCAACTGTAAAAAGGATGTAGTAACAGTTCTCATTTCAAAGAGTTGATGTGAAGACTAAATGAGATAATGTACTTCATGCCTAGTATGTAGTAAGAGCTCAATAAATTGTATCTCTATTATGTCCCTGGGATATTATTATTGAGGGTTATTTATGGAAATATTTATAATAATAATAATAATTTACCTTTAATAACACAATAATAAATAGTTATTATAATACTTATTATTTATTTTAGAAAGAGAGAGAACATGAATGGGGGAGGGGAGTGAGGAAGAAAGAGAGAGAGAGAGAGAGAGAGAGAGAGAGAGAGAGAGAGAGAGAGAACATGAATGAATCCCAAGCAGGCCCCATACGCAGCACAAGAGCCCAACATGACGCTTGATCTCATGACCCTGGGACCATGACCTGAGCTGAAATCAAGAATTGGATACCTAAGGGTGGCGGGTGGCTCAGCTGGTTAAGCATCTGATACTTGGTCTCGGCTCAGGTTAAGATCTTGCAGGTTGGTGAGTTCAAGCCCCACACTGGGCTATGCACTGTCAGTGTGGAGACTACTGAGGATTCTTCCTCTCTCTCTGTCCCTCCCCTGCTTGCGTGCTCTCTTTCTCTCAGAATAGGTAAGTTAAAAAAAAAACAAACCCAAATAGTTAACCAACTAAGCCACCCAGGTTCTCAGAAATAAGTTTTTATTATTGATAGAGATAATAAGGAACACAAAAGAAGCACTTAACATTGTTTCTGGCCTCACAGGCACCCAGTCTCATTAGAAGAGTCAAGGCTGACATAGATGAAGAAATCAAAGAACACCACCTGACTAGTGCTAGTGTGTGGTGTGATAATCTCTGTAAGTGAAATAGAAAACTATGAAGAGGTAGAAATCACTGGGGACTCAAAACAGAGGTGGGATTAAGATGCTTTTTAAAAAGTTATAGTTTGGATTAAGATGTTTTGGTAAGACATGAATAAGGAGGAGAGGGATGAATGGAGGTTGGGGGGGAGACATGAAGAGGGAGTGAGGGAGGGAGAGAGAGGGAGGGAGGGGGAAGAGAGAGAGAGAGAGAGAGAGAGAGAGAATGAATATGAGAGTCCAGAAGATGGATGAGGGTATAAATGCAGAAACACCTATGCAGATGCTGGGGTCACTTATGAAACCAGCGTCCTGAATGTGGAGGATAAGTGATGGGGATTAATTGGACATGAGACTGGTTATGCAGGATAAAGCATGTTAAGACTTCAGTCTAGCAGCAGTTCTCGGTATCTGGCAGAGCCTGGGCTGTTTGTTGCCAAGTCTGTTAAAGATTATATGGAGGTGGGCAGAAGGACCAGGTAGGTAGACTGGCTTGACATGGCACAGTCAGATAGCAGAATGAAGTCTGATGCTCACACAGGGGTCCAGAGGACTAAATGCTTTATTGAATACAAGTCAGGGTTGGAAGCAGAAGACTCATTCCAGATTGAAGTTGTTACTAATGAAATACCAGGTCTGGATGTTGAGCTTTTAGATAACAGAACATCAGGGGAGCGGAGGAGAAGTGGGGCAGCAGACATCAGCGCCACAAGAAATATGTGTAGGTACACCAGTGAATAAATAATGGTGTGTGCATACTTCCAAAGACTTCTTGGTTACTACGGAGACACTAAATCTTCCTAAACACTGTAGATACCATCATTCTTTTGACACCTCTAAGTTTTGCAAAGCTACATGCTCTAATTACATTTAGTGAGACCCCATCTTAGAACTTAAGTATATTCAGCCATTTCAAGTCTATAACAGAAAATGGCATTAAATAATAAATTTTCCCTAGAAATTAAACAAGGCTAACCACTCTATTCATAAGTTAAAGTAAAACATAATGCATTTTGATATACTTTTTTTCAGATTCAGTGACCAACTTCCCAAACATCTGCACTGAAAAGATATAATGTTGAGAAGTACTGGGGGGAAAATTAAAGGAAATGCCTACTAATATTATTCACCGATCACAATTAATAGAATATATACTTTCAGGGCATATAAATTAATCCAAGTTTAACATAATAATCCTTTGGGTTTACCTAAAGCACTATGGGTTACTGATAAGTGATTATACTCTTTTTTTTTAAGTTTAATTATTTTGAGAGAGAGGGAGAGAGAGAGAGAGAGAGAATGAATGAATGAATGAATGAATGAATGAATAAGCGAGCAGGGGAGGGGCAGAGAGAGGAAAAAGAATCCCAAGCAGTCTCTGCACTATCAGCACAGAGCCCAATGATGGGCTTAAACTCATGAACCGTGAGATTATTACCCCAAGCAGAAGTTAAGAGTTGGATGCTTAACTGACTGAGCCACCCAGGGGCCCCAAGTGATTATATTCTTAAAAAGTTCATTCTCATAATGAAAACCACACATCGATTTTTTTTTTTAAGTCAACAGTTTGCAACTTACATTGCTGACTTTTGAACTTTTCTCAAAAGCTGAAGTCAAGACTATCATTACTGGCAATACCTTAATTATGAAAAAAGTATATTCCAAAGTTAATCAGTAACACACTTTCTTCTAGATTCAATGCTACAAATAAATGGTTAGGTTCTGCAGACCAGTCATGGACTTAATCCAATGGTGGCGATTTGTGTCCCTTGTACCTAAACGAATGATTTAATGAATCAACAAATAAATGAAGTTCTATGCTGTTCTGACAATAAATCCCTAATAAAAACTGCCATATATAAAAATGTCTCTTTTGGAAAGTATGTTCTGAGTTCCAGCTTAGTTGCCAGGAACAACCTCTCCTTATGGTTCATCCTTGCATGGCCAAATGAGAATTTCTCCCTTAGTGTTAAAAGAAAACTCAAATGAACTAGCAGCTATCCTGGACATTTTCTCACTTCCTATAAACAAAGTTAGATGGTGAAAGGAAGGCAATGATGAGGAACGAGTAAAGCAAGAGTGGGGGCACATTTAACACAGACTATCCTTAGGGGTGGCCCAATGAATCCTGACACCACATGTTCAACATTAGCCTGACAGGGGCAAGGTGAGGACAGAGATTGGAGTGGGAAAGGGGTCTGGGTAGGAAAGGGCCCGCAGCTTTGACAGGGGGAGAAATCCCAAATAGGGCTAACAGTGAGGAAAGGAGTCTTCTACAGGAATCCTACCCAAGGTTAGTGAAGGGATTCAGAACAAGTCTCTCCAAAATGGCCCTGTGACATGTGGACTATTTTGAGCTGAAGGGAATTGAGACTCTGCAGGCTCAGGAGAAGTTTCTGCCCCTCCCTTAACCACCTAGAAGAATCTAACTCCCAGAATAAGAGTTATTACCAGAGGTAAATTTTATCTGAATGACCCTCTGTATAGCAGGGTAAACATCTAATTACCAAACATCTGCTCTTTTTCTTATTGCCCTGTGAACTGTCTTCCTTCCCTTTGGTGCCCCAGGTCCTCATCCCTTCCTTAGCTCAGGATGGCATATAGATCTCATTTTACCTTTCTGTCTTTGAACCTCTCTCATATATGTGGGGTTCCCACACATGTGAAATTAAATTTCTTTTTCCCCTGTTAATCTGTCTCATGTCAATTTAATTCTTAGACCAGTTAGATGAACCTTTGAAGAACAGAGGACAATTTCTCATTCCTGACACTAATATTCAGCCAACTGTAAAGCACAGTAACATAGTGGTCAAATGCAAGGACCCTTAAGTCTGACTTTCTGGGTTTAGGCCTCAGCTCCCCACTTATGAGCTACATGATATTAGTAGAGGTAATTAACCTCTCTGTATCTCAGTAAAATGGGGATAGTAAGAGTGCCTACTACTTGAAGTTTTTGTAAGAGGATTAAATAAATTGACAGTGAATGGGATATACAAGGGCTCTGTAAATGTTAACTAAATATATATCAGGGCACCCGTAAGTTGCTGATTACATGGTATAAATGTGATGATTAAGAACAGGTTCAACCTTGAGGACTATAGGAACTTCCTGAGGATTAAGGAGCAAGAGGAAGCAAAAGTGGGTACTGTTTATTAAATATCAAAAAAAAAAAAAAAAACCAACCATAGTACTTATCTTCCATTGTTCTGTGATCACTGCTTTTTACCTCAAAAGAAAAAATGTGTGCCAAATCACTACCTAGGAACAGGAATTTTTAAATGGTACCATGAGGTGCTCAGTGAGAACCAAGCGAGTCTTAACTGACTCTATTTTAGGAGTGTATTTTCTTCTGATACTAAGGAAGAATATAAAATACGTTTTCTTTTTTGACAGCACTGCCCAAAGAACAACTATTCAAAATGGGTTCCATTAAAGAGCACATCTCATTTCACTAAGTGAAATAAGGTCATCCTTTTTAATTTCAGAAATGTCTTTGCCCAGCCAAATGACAAATGTCATTTGAGCCCTTGGTGCATAAATTGCAGTAATTTTTTAGACACAAACTTCAGGGTTGGGCTGCCAAGTCAACACGCTTCCTTTCATGGTTTGCCAGCAAGAAGAGGTACTAGGGGGAAATGTCTCTTAAATGAAAAAGGTTACGTCACATTGAAGAACTGTGTACTTAGGTCTGCCTTTGCCCAGCATTCAAGGATCAGAGTAGCTTCTATTTCCTCCTTTACTGCAGGATAATTCTTTTAAGTAAATGAAAGGTTGATTTATACGTGCATTACCCTTATTACCCTACTAGAGCACAAAGAAAGGCAGAGAATCAATATTCAGGTCTAGGGAGTGCTAGATGGGAAGAAACAAGAGTCTCTAAGAGAAAAGACTAACACCTTGGTTTCCCACAAGATTGTAGGACCAAAGAAGCATTGCTCTTTTGCTTCACAACCAAGCTGCTTATCAGCTACGCTAATGGCCCTCCTGGTTTTCTCATCCTCTACAGAGCAATCTCACTAAAAAGTAACACCTGCAAACCCAGAGTGGTGACAAAATGTGGTAGATCTGGACTGAGAGGGGAAAGCCATTAAAAATCACTAAAACTACTTAGAACGTTTAGACAAACAGAGCCAAGAAATGTAGCAATAGCTTGTTATGCCACTGAAGTATTTTACCAAGAAACCATCACAGTCCTCATAATGTAGTTAATATTTTCTCACGTAAACACAGTATTTCATCATACCCTGAAATAGGTGACAGAAACATAGTATGGTATTGTGGAAACCCTGGAGTGTGAAGACTAGAGTTCAAGTGTAGTTCCATTATTTGTAAACTATGGCCTTGGATAACAAGGGATGACAATAATACCTGCTGTATCTACTTCATAGGATTTTTGAGAGGATTAAATGAGATAACATATCTGCTAGTATTTTGTAAACTGTACAGGCCTTTCAGATTCTACTCTTTATTATCATGATTATATTTGACTGCTTTTTTGTGTGTATTAATCAGTATGGATCTTAAACAGGGCATACTATAAATCAACCAGCATATGTATTGAGTGCTGGTTTGGGGCAAGTCATTGATCTAATAGCATGAAGCCCTTTGCAAGTAAAACATGGCTTTCAAACCCTGTTGCAGTCTATGAACAAGTCCTACTATCTAGGAAAGGCTAAATGTTTATCTATTTTTGTACATAAGGAAAGAGCAGTAAGAAAATGGAAGCCTACACATCTATATCAGCATTTAAATCAGTATTTTATCTGAGAATATATTAGGTAGCAGGATTATTTAAATTAATGTTATCTACTTGAAATATTTGTTCAAAGCACAGGCTGCCATCAAAGAATCTAATATGTTCAGATCAAGGGATTAGACTTTGCAGCTAAATGGAAATAAGCTTCAAAAGGCACTTTTCACAAAAGTTAATATAAATGGAATAAATATAAAATATCATTTTTGACTCAAAGGAATAGCTAAGCAGTAAACACAAATCTGTTTGTTCCATCTCCCAGTGGGATTTAGTTATCAAAAAAAAGGAGGGTCAAATCCTTCAAAAAAGTGTGGAGCTACTCTTAATGGCTGTTGGTATAACGTGATGACTAACAATCTGATTAAGGTTAAACATGTGGGTACTTATCTCTCAGCAAGAAAATCTGATAGGAGTCTAATGTATATGAACCCTTGAAAAGAAAGAATACTCTACTTTGGGGCATAATCATTAAAAATGTCCTGTCACTGAGTTCTCAGACTATATACTTGTTTAATACCAAGTCCACAGGCACAGGTCGGTGGCTGCACCCCTAACAATTCTAGTTTGAATATAAGGGGTGAGACAAAGTACATAGGGTGGGAGGGGAAAGTCCTGGCTTCCACAGCCCTAATCCTTTCCTTGTCCATTCTTTCTTCTCATATTCAGTAAAGTTTTTTGGCCTGTAAATCCCAAGCCAGCACTGTCTCTTCATCCCCCACGTTTTGATCTTACTCCATAGACAACTTACTCCACGGAACTAATTTTTGGTAGAGTAAGACAGGCTGTTTAAGAAGCAGAAAGATGGATAATAGTTGATGTGGATTTCTAATGCATCTATGCTTGTCTATTTTTTTTCTCCAACAGGCCATATTTTACCGAACTCTGTAAATTATAGTTGACATACTTGACATACTTATTAGCACAGCAAATGCTCACAGTGATCATCTATTAAATGCCCTGATGATGATCTAATACCACTATCCAAGATGCCCTGGACAAGAAAACCTATGTTACTTTACAGGCTTTAGAAGAAGAGTTTTTATAATCAGAAAGGCTACTCAAAATATCTCTGGCATCTTATTAAGAAAAAAAAAAAAAAAAAAAAAAAGAAGAACAGACATTAAAACCCTTGGTAGAGTGTCTAATACCAAACATTAACCACTTAATTTTTTTCTGTTCTCTAAATTTCTCATGGAAGTTATCATTATAAACAGGTTATAGACCTTTTCAGTGTAAGGAATATATTTCTCTGGTATTTTCTAGAGTACTTAGAATTGAACCAGACAAAAGAAAAGATTGACAAGTTTTTATTTTGTTTTATTTAATTTTTTAAAAGTTTATTTATTTTTGAGATGGGGGAGACAGAGAGAGAGAAATAGAGAGAGAGAGCACGAGTGAGAACATGAACATGACCATGAGCAGGGGAGGGGGGGAGAGAGAGAGGGAAACAGAATCTGAAGCAGGCTCTAGGCTCTGAGCTGTCAGCACAGAGCTTGACATGGGGCCCAAACCCACAAACCATGAGATCATGATCTGAGCTGAAGTCACATGTTCAACCCACTGAGCCAACCAGTGCCCCCAAAGACTACCAACTTTTAAAGAAAGAAAGTAACGGGGTGCCTGAGTGGCTTAGTTGGTTAAACATCTGACTTCGGCTCAGGTCATGATCTCAAGGTTCATGGGTTCGAGCTCCACACTGGGCTCTGTGCTGACAGCTCAGAGCCTGGAGCTTGCTTCAGATTCTGTGTCTCCCTCTCTCTCTGCCCTCCCCCACTCACATTCTATCTCTCAAAAATGAATAAATGTTAAAAAAAAATTAAGTGGATATGTTTTCTTAGGGTGAAGAAAGTCTTCTCTATAAAAATCTTTGCTTCATTTAAGAGTCCTTTAACCAAACAACACATGAAGAAAACGTAACATATTAAATATATATAATCTCATAATGTAGCTTGGTAAGACTGCTTTGTTTAGTACTACTTGTTTATAAAGCACTGTCAGCTTTACTACCTACCACCTTTGCTCTTCCCTCACCCCAGTGTGGTAGTTTAGTTACACTGGCCTCAATTTACAGATGAGAAAATGAGACACTGAGAATTTAAGTGTCTTCATTTGTTCAACAAGCCAGGCATTTTTCTGGGTGCCATGATGACAGTGATGAACATGACAAAGTGCCTGTTCATAGACAGCTTACTCAGTGGTGTGTCTGTAATATTTAACAAGTGGCTCTCTGCATGTAGGTTCACCAGGAATATATGAATTAATATTTTCCTTTACTTGAATAAATAATACAAAAGTGAAATAACAAAGTTGTAGGTTGGAATTTCACTCATTTCTCAATAAAATGAGTGACTTCTTTGCTAAATTAATCATTTTCAAACATTAAAAGAATATTTTCTTATTTTTTGTGCTATTCACAATGTAACAGCAACAGATAGTGAACCATTAACCTTCTCTCCATCACTCTCTTAAGTTCAAATAAGCAACAAAACAATAAAACCCTGATTTACAGTGTTTGCTGATTTCAGTTCTATAAATTCTCCTATTTTGACCAATTTTAGGCTATAATATGAAGTTACAGAACTCAGAGTTGGGGGAAAAAAAGCACAGTAATACACCATTAGATAGTATTTCTACCAGTTGGATACAATGGATGGAAACAACCTCAAGAGCACAGGTAATCAAAAAATGTGTTTTGAGGGGTGCCTGGGTGGCTCAGTTGGTTAAGCATCTGACTTTATCTCAGGTCATGATCTCTTGGCTCATGAGTTCCAGCCTCATGTCAGGCTTTGCGCTGACAGCTCAGAGGCTGGAGCCTGCTTCTTATTCTGTGTCTCCCTCTCTCTCTCTACCCATCTCCTATTTATACTCTGTCTCTGTCTCTCTCTCTCAAAAATAAATAAGCATTAAAATTTTTTTAAATTATGAGTTTTGAGTATTTATTATATTGTTTTTAATATAACCTAATTTTAAGTTATATAATTTAAACTAATGTCTGTGTTTTTATCAACTTATAAAGGCACCTCACAGAATAGGAGAAAATATTAGCAAATCATATCTGATGAGGATCAATATCCAAACATGAAAAGAACTCCAAAAACTCAACGCAAAAATCAAACAACTCTATTAAATGATGGGCAAAGGACTTGAATGGACATTTCTCTGAAGATGATATACAAATGTCAGTAAAGCACATTAAAAGATGTTCATGTCAGTAATCACTAGGGAAATGCAAATCAAAACCACAATGAGATACCATTTCACACCCACTAGAGTGGCTATTATTAAAAAACAAAAACAAAACAGAAAATAACAGTGACGGAAAAACTTGAACTCTCATACATTGTATGTAGCAATATACAATGGTTTAGCTGTAGTGGAAAAGTATGGTGATTCCTCAAAAACTAAACACAGAATTACCATATGATCCAGCAATTTCACTTCTAGGCATATACCCAAAAGAACTGAAAGCAGAGGCTTGAACAATATTTGAACACCTATGTTCACAGCAGCATTATTTGCAATACTCGAAAGGTAGAAACAACCCCAATATCGGTCCATGAATGAATGGATACACAAATGTGATATGTACATAGAATGGAATTATTCAGACTTTAAAAAATGAAATTGATACATGTCACAGCACAGATAAACCTTGAAAACATGCTAACTGAAATAACCCAGACACAAAAGGACAAATATTGCATGATTCCATTTATATGAGGTACCTGGAGTAGTCACAATCATAGAAAGAAAACAGAATGATGGTTAAGAGGAGAGAGGGGAGGTTATGTTTAATGGATACACAGTGTCAGTTTGAGATGACGAAAAACTTCTGAAGATGCACTGTGGTGATGTTTGCACAACAATGTGAATGTACTTAATGGCAATGAAGTGTAGACTTAAAAACTATTAAAATGATAAATTTTATGTTATGTATATTTTAATACAATAAAAAAGAGGCCAAGAAATAAGTTAATGGAATATTCTGATGCTTGAATAGTTAAAAAAAAAAAAAAAAAAAACAGCTCACAATATTACTGAAAACCAAACAATCAGATTTTGTGATCCAGGGCAGGCTAGCTCCAGCAAACCCATGAGCTTAACAGGGAGGGACAAGAGACACTTGCTCAGGGTCTTACATGAAATGGAAGAGACAGCCCTGACTCTAGATCCTCTGCCATTTCCACAGCAG
Organism: Herpailurus yagouaroundi; assembly: GCF_014898765.1. Classification (NCBI taxonomy): domain Eukaryota; kingdom Metazoa; phylum Chordata; class Mammalia; order Carnivora; family Felidae; genus Herpailurus; species Herpailurus yagouaroundi. Next base: position 10,596,700 of record NW_024412415.1, read on the forward strand.
CAAGTAACTATCAGATTAGTGTCACAAATTCTGAAGTGTATGTGTTTGTTACAGAATGGCTGCAAGGTGATGAGAAAAGTGACCCTAGAGGTTAAGCTTTATGAAATGGTTAGTTTGAAAGAAACAGAGCAAGTTTCAGAGAGAAGGAAGATGGGAGAGAAGGGTAGGAGGAGGTCAGGGGTCCAGATGCCTACCTGTTAGATCTGTGGATGTGCAGGAATGTTGTGGGGGGCAGGGGGACAGGGGCAGGACACACAAAAAGCCCCCTTCTCTGGGCCTCACCAGTTACATACACTCCTAGGCTGTGATAAGGGGTCTCTGAGAGATGTCCCTACCTTCTAGATGCAGCTACCACCTGGACAACAGATATGCAAGAATACCTTCAATTCCCCTAATTTCCCTGGGTCCCCCGTCTGGAGACTGTCATAAGAATTGCTCAAATGAGGGGCACCTGGGTGGCTCAGTTGGTTGAGCTTCCGACTTTGGCTCAGGTCATGATCTCTCAGTTCATGAGTTCAAGCCCCGCGTCGGGCTCTGTGCTGACAGCTCAGAGCCTGGAGCTTGTTTCAGATTCTGTGTCTCCCTCTCTCTCTGACCCTCCCCCACTCATGCTCTGTCTCTGTCTCAAAAATAAATAAACATTAAAAAAAAAAAAAAGAATTGCTCAAATGAGGCATTAGCAGTAGCAGCCTGACAAAAGGAGTCCTAAGCTTGGATGCTAAGAGATACATTTTACTCAGAGAAAATGACACATACAAAAGCTCAGAGGCAAGAATAAGAAAGCCAAGGGCTTTGGACAGAAAACAGCTTTGCTGACACAGGGAGGTGGCAACAGGCAGACCGCTTGCAGAGCACCTTGAACTGTGTGATGAGGCACTCGTCTCCTTGTGAGAAAGATGCTGTTTTAGCTCAATGTCTTTTCATTTCTTTCTCAGAAATAAGTTCCTCCCTCAACTTTATTAACATCTAGACTTAAAAACATCTAGACTTAAAACCGCCACACGTTCCCAACAAAGCAGTGATCCCTCACCTCCAATGATCTAACAATGAAATTATAAGGGGGGAATTTGCAAATATGAATGTCTTTGACAATATAACATTTACAGCATTTTAATTTCACTTATTACTAATATTAAACTGAGAGCACAAGTTATTTCCTGATTATAAGTTTTGGAGCATTAATGCTTTCAAGACACAAAGGTAATACTACTTAGTGCCTTTCTGAGAATCGGTATGATACCAAGAAAAAAAACCATACTTTACCTCCCAGAGCCTCATTATCCTCATTTAATGGCTGGTCTAGCAATCTCTGCCTTGCAGAGTTATTGTGGGGAAAAGAAGAAAAGAATATACAGTATATGTAGCACCTAGCAATAAGTAAGCACTCAGTACACTGTGACTGCTGTTACCAATGGGCACATAAATGTTTAATTCAATAAATATTTGTTAATAAGTACTCCAGTAGAAAAGACATGGTCTGGAATCTAGGTTTTGCTATATCTTTTATCTTAAGTTATTAAATATTCCAATCATAGAGAAAATTACTGGAAAAATAACAGATGTCTAAGATCATTTAACTCCTTATGATTTTCAGCTGTACAAAAATACCACAATTTATCCATTCCCCAAATAATATTGGCACTGAACATGCCTCCTGGGAGACTTTCTCTAGGGTATATATCTACAAGTGGGATTGCTGGTCACAGGACATGATAATCTTTGCATCATAAATAGCTCTCCAGAGTGGTATGTTATTTTCTTTTGTATCCATCATTGTGAGAGCATTCTCATTTACCAACACTAGATGTCAGGCATTTTAACTTTTGCCAACACTGTCTGAAATGGTATCTCATTGTTTTAACTTGTATTTCCCTAATTATTACAGGTTGAGTATCACTACGTGTATTTTTGCTTATTCCAGGTTTCCCCTTCAGTAAACTTCCTGTTCATGTCTTTTGCTCATTTTTTAAATTAGGGAATTGGTTTTTTCCTTACTGATTGTATTCCAACTCTCAATCCTTTGCTAGTTACATGTATTGTAAATATCTTTTTAAAGTCTATTATTTGTCTTTTAACTTTGTTTATAGTGAACTATAATCATCTGAAAATGGAAATGATTTAACATTTACCTCATATGATTAAAAAATAAACCTAAAAGCTCCTCATCAAGTGTCAGCCAGAGATTAAATATTCGGTAAAAGTGAATCTCCACCATTCTCCCTCAACTCACAACCTTAAGAAGTTGTTAACGGAGTAACAGATATTCAATAGTAATTTCAGCCTCAATTTCCTCATTTGTAGACATGGGATAATAATAAACTCAGTTATTGTGAGGTATAAAGTGTTTAGCAGAGACTGGCAAACAGAAAGATCTCACCATATGGTAGCTGTTTTCACCATCATCATTATTAGGAGAGATACACAACATATACAACACACTATAATAGAGAGCAAAATACCATAAACAGCATAAAAACTCTCTTTGAATTCAGTGCTATCAGAATACAGAGATGAGAGTGATGACATCTAGCTGGGGGCCATGGGAGGGTGAGGGAGGCTTCATGGAGAAAATGGTGTTTAAATGGGTCTTGGAGGAACACAGAAATGAAAGACATTCTAACAAAACATATAGAGGAACAGAGATGATACATACACAAATCTCCAGTTTGCCAAGGTATGGGGACAACTGAATAAGTCAGACTCAGGAAGTGGGCATTCATTTTTTTAGGTTATCAGAGTAGTCTATGCCCTAAAAGGTAACTCATGACCTAATTAATATTCTGAGTATAAATATGAAATGTTGGCTTTGGAATAAAATTTGGTACATAGGATCAGTGGATGAATTACCCAGAGAAAGGTATGTTAAGAGAACAGGGATAATGTATGTGAGTGGAATAGAGAAAGCAAATAGATATAGATGCCAAATGAGTGACACACGAGGGCCTACTACTCTGGAGAGCCAGGGCTGTTGGCTGCTCACTTACTGCCTCTCTGGGGAGAAGCAAGCTCTGATTTTCTTTTTTAAACAGGATCAGTTCTAAAGTCTGACCTAGAAATAGTACAGCCTTTACTCGTTGACTTTGCTTATATAGGCCCAGGCAATCATTGTCAGCCTAACTTTGTTGTCTGAATAAAACAAATTTCACTCAGCACGTTTTGTCTTGAACAAAATGTGCTCCACTTAACTGTCTACTTTTTATCTACTTATATTTTAAAACAGTATTTGGCTATATTAGCATATACTAGCATATCTATTACTGTATTCTTCATATTCTATCTATGAATAGATTTTTCTTTCCAAATTTATAGAAAAAGATCAATTACTTTAAAAATGATTAGGTGTTCTCTTTTGTGTATAATTTACTCACGACAGAACTGACTTACAAATCTGTTATCAGATCCAGCTATAAATTTTGTCCAGCACACACACACAAAATTTTTCATCACTACCAAGTATCTGGTTAGGACTGTTACTTTTTTTACTTAGAAAACCCCAGGTTTGAACATAATGAAATGCTTTCTCTCAGACAGAAAATGGCGGGCAGTTCTGTATACAAAACCAGAAAAGGCAGCAGGGGCATTTCCCTGGCACAGCAGCAAGGAAATTCTAGTCACTTCGATCCAGTGGAAACTTAAGCATTTCTAAAGGGGGAAAAAAAAGCTACTATATTTTTCTTACTCTTTATTTTTTTTTTTCTTTTAGAATTTTACTTTAATATAGAGTGGAAAAAAAACAAAACAAAAAAAACCCCCAAACCCTAATAGGTTAAAACCAGTCAAACAACCACTCTACACAGACAAAACCTTCACAAAGGTCAACTGAAGTAATCCAGAGCTAAAACTGAATTGCGCAGATTTTCAATGAAGTCACCAGTCATGTAACACAAACAAAAGTCAATTATTTACACACTAAGCAAGCCCTCTAAGAAATGTGCCCCAAGAAGCATTAACCTTTGTTTTTTTGTGTGTGCCATCCTGAAGACTTGTACATTTTTAAAGATAATTTAACATTTTTAATAGAATGTGATCTCTACCATGAGGTAATGCTTTGGTTCTCTTCATTTAGGATTGCTCATCCTAAAACTTGACATTTCCCCAGAGGAGCTTTGATTCTGCTTTAGAAGTTTCAATATAGATTAAAATCTTTATCAAAAATGAATATGGAGGGAGGTGACAGAGGATGCAACATATACACTCAAGTTACCTCTCTGTATGTTTAGAAACTACTCCTTCAAGGCATTTGCACCAGAGAGCTTAGTCTGTCCTGATTAATATTCAGTAGTACAGGTTTGAATCATCAGAACCTTGGCAAGACCTTAAATTATTAACAACTACCTCTTGGGGCAAGTCCACGTTACTGAGTTATGACAAATTTATTATCATGAAGGAAAACAAGTATAGCCAGCCATCTTAAAAATGCCCCAACCACTGCTTCTCAATATAGAAAGACTAAAACTACATACATTTATCATACAACAAATCCCATCTCTGTCCCCTGAAACTCCCCTAGATTCATTCATTAGAAGGGGATTAAAAAAAAAAAAAAGACTTAAAGAGCACTTTACAGCAGCATTCAGCTTTCCTATGAAATACTCAGCATCTTAAATATTATGTACACTTTTTTTCTTTTAGTAAGCTAGACACTGGCTTCAGAGTTTGTGGAACTGGAGGAGAAATAACAACCCATTCAAAACTATTCTAGAAAGTGTCTTTTGGCAGAATAGCAGGTATCCAAGTTAAAAATAGGAGGGTTTTGTTGCTTTGTTTTCTTTCCAAAATTTAAATCGTTTTTTTGTTCCCCTTCTACCTAAACCTCAGTCACCACTCCTGAGTGGAGATGGGCAGAGGCTCTGGCCCCTGCTCCTCCGGCTTCTCAGCAGCCGCTTTCTTATTGCTGCAGCAAGGTTTGAATAGATGTGTGTCAATGAGAACTTCTCCAAAACGGCCTTTATAGATAATCCCACAACATATTTTCTGTCTTTTCCAGTACGTGAGATCTAAAAAGGAAAAAACTGGCGTTCTGTTAGAGCCAGAAGCCATCTCTGTATCTGAGCCATCATCTGACTGGTTACTATAACAAGGAGACTGAGCTGGGGAGGCACTTGAGGTGGTACTGTGAGCATCAGAATTGTGACGTTTGAATTCCTTCTGTAGTTTACTGATCTGGTTGCTTTTTATCCTGTTTCCAGATAAAGTTTTCACTTTCTTTGGTTTCAATGTTGTCTTCAGACTGGGTCCTGCCCTTGCATCTACCACATGATTCCAGTTTTTTTGTGATCCTGCTGGCAATTTCTTCCATCTTTTCACAAGCAGGACACAGGCATTACACATGTCTCCTGAACGAGTCTCATGCAACCCAAAACAGCTCTGGAAGTCCTTTTCATAGCGTTTACTGTCAGTGAATCGAGAACTGGAGGACTTAGCTCTGCAAATACAGCAGCCCTCTATACTTCGGTACATCTTTGGCTTGTGAAAACCAAACATCTTTTCTTCTGGGCAATAGTCTTCCAAAATCAGCCGTTCCACGCACAATAACGTTCCCGAGGTCTGGAGTGCACGCCAAGCCAGCCCCCCCCTCCCCCCTTCTAATCGCTCCCTCCTCCTCAACTGCCTTCTATTTTTCTTACTTTTTAAACAAATGTATCTGCTGGTGGTGATTACCATGTGTTGCACAGACATAGCTAAAATGATCACTGTGGGACCAACAGTTCTTTCCTCATTGTCTACCAGCTCTTTTATGTGTCTCTGGCATAAGTAAATAAGCAACAAGTGCATTCACAACTAAATAAGTTTTACATCCTTTCAAATTCCCAAAATACAACAGAATGAAAAAATAGCAAGAATCCTTGGTGTTTGTTGGAATCTGAGCTAAATTACTTGCATCCAAACAATTAAGGACAGGAGGGATTCTATGGTTGGCACAAAATGTGGACCATGACTCTGGGATCACAACCCAGAACTTATCTACCTGAATGATGTTAGTGCCTCCTCTAGATTATACCTCTATAACAATACCATAACCTCAAAATGATACTATCTTTTAATAAACACTTTCTAATTTTCACCTGGATGTGCTGTCATATGCTATAGCATATGCCACCATTTACTTATACAATGAGGATTCCTTCTTCCTTTCAGAGCAAAAACAATACACCAAAATAAAACAAATGTGATAATAAAAACCAAAAAGCACAGTTTATTTTCTGTATGAAGTTCCTCTCTTTATGTAACATGGTGATATTTTGTAAAGAATTAAGATGCTTTATGCTTTTGCCTTTCTGAATGAGTAACCTTCACCCAATCTGGCTCAAGGCATTCATCTGCTTGGGGACAGATTATGATTTATTAGAGAAAGAAAATAGAAATAAAGAAGGAAGTGACATTTGGCTTTTGATATACAAAAGATTATGGAGTTTATATTTCATCTTTGCTGCAGTAACAGCTACCCCCAAATCCCAGTGATTTATAGCAACAAAATTTTATTTCTCACTTGCATCGCTACATTTGGCTGCAGATCAGTGTCAGCTTTACTGCTGTTCCATGCATCTTCTCATCCTGTGACCCAGGCTTACAAAAGAGGCCCCTATTTTGGTCATGCCATTCTCATGGCAGAAGGAATAGGGCCACAGGGCTGGTAGAAACCTACATTGACTCCCAAAGGTTCTGTTCAGATGTAGCCTCTATCACATCCACGCAAATGCCACTGGCTGAAGTCTGTCATATCTAAGACCCATATCAAGAGGCCAAGAATGTGTACTACTTGCATTAGAGGTGTTGCAAGTGATATGGCAACAGGAAGGGAGAATGAACGTCTGCATACAGCAATATAATCTACAATGTGCGGGAAGACAGGGGCCTTGCAAGCCAAGTTGTCTTAAGAGAGGACTGTCCAAAATCCTTTACTTCTCCCTTTGCTTTATCAACCACCAAGCCTACACAAAAGAGAATGCAGAGAAGATACTCCACCCAACTATTCAGCCACACTAGGTGTATGGAAGGAGGAGGATATACCGTCAAAAGAAAGCCCAGTCCTTCCAGACTCTGGGAGATGGGAAGAAGGGCAGCAAAGCAGCCCTGACTTCCTGAAATCAGTGTGTTCAGTAAGTGAGGATGAAAGCAACAGCTGAATGCCTGCTCTTTCTTGATGTCTATTTGGGATTCTGGGACAAGATCAACTCCAAGGTGGCCTCCACCACAACATGGGACAGAGACACAGTGACTCAGTGTTGCAGAAGGACTGGCAGAGACGATCCTGAGTTTTATGTCTCCTGAGCTCTCACAGTTCCCTTAAGGCATGAACACTAAGCGATTACAAGAGGGTGAAGTGGACAGCAGATGCAGCACAGACTCAAGGGTGTGCAACCTGTGGAAGCCAAGGAGAAGCCCAGTCAGCCAGAGTGCTACTGGGTTCTGATCAAGCAACCTGCAGCCAGAGACTTCAGCTCTAAATGCCAGCAGAGCAAGCAGCACTTGTGTGGACGAGGACTGCTGCCCCCAAGACCCTAAGACAGATAGGTCCATCACTTATGACACTGTTGCAAAGCAGTGTTTGAATTACTGCATCAGTTTAAACTTCAGACCAGGCTGGATATTCAGGTAATTTGTCTCCCCTGCTAATCAGTGCGTAGGAGCTCCAGGGAAAGGTTATTAAGATACTGGAGAGATAAAGAAGCTATATTTTCTCTGAGGAAGGCTCAAAGGATAGAACCACTTCTATTTTGTTCATCATTATATCTGCAGCTCTAACACAGTGCCTGATATAAGTATTCAATAAATATTCACTGAATGGAGGAATGAGAGGCCATAAGTGAGAGGAAACTGATAAACTGGTAAGGCTGTGATAGACATACCAGGCAGACATACCAGGAAGATGAGGCCAGTTTCTTTTTGGCAGCAAGAAAACAGAGTCCCCACTTCACAACTAAAACAAGCCATCATGAAACGGCTCCTGTCACTATATTTAACTCACATTTGGATCTGTGCTCTCTTTGGATAATATTGCTGCATTCTCCTGCCTCAAGGAAAATACACGAATAGATGTACAGGATTTCAGTCACAGCAGAAAAAGCAGCAACTGTTATGGAACCAGAACAAATGGGTGATGTCTGAACCAATAAACTAACTTTAGCATTTAGTGGCAACTTGGTCTTACCTGCCCCTGGACAACTTCAGTGTTGGAGCTTCCGAACCTGTAGAAATTACAGTGGCTAGGGTTCAAAAACAGAACATCACAGGGAATAACAGAGAAAACATGGTGAATAAAATACAAGGTTATGTAGAATTGAGGTGGAGCCATGTGTTGACTGAAACACTAAATTTCACAATAAACTGTGCTCTCAATACACTAGCTGTAGGTCAGAATCCTCTGTGAAGCTTTAAAATAGAACAGATGCCTGGATATTCTGCTCAGGTGAGGCCTGAGCTATACTTATTTAAGTTAACTTATTTTGAGATAGAGACAGTGCAAGTCAGGGAGGGGCAGAGAGAGACAGAGACAGAGAGACAGAGAGACAGAGACAGAGAATCCCAAGCAGGTTCCACACTGTCAGCTCAGAGCCCAACATGGGGCTCGAACTCAGGCAATTGTGAGATCATGATCTGAGCCAAAATCAAGAGTCAGAAGCTTAACTGCTGAGTCACCCAGGTGCCCCAACAGTAATTTTTAAAAGCTCCATAGGTAACTCTGGTACAGAGCCAGAGCATTCTGCAAGGGAGAACACCTGAAGAACATAATCAGGCAATGCTGAGTGAATTAATGAACGAAAAGGCTCCTGGGGATTATACATTTTTCAAGAGCATGGACTATGTCTTATTTATTTTTGTACCCTAGCCTCCAATGTTTCTTGTAAAGAATGAATAATTGGATGAATGAGTCATGAATACTCTACCTTGCTAGCCTCATCTCTCAGGAAGACTTGAACTTGGGAAATAAACAAGTTGACAGCTGAAGTTTATTTAAGTGTGCACCTCCTTAACAGAATGCTGGCATAATTTTAGACTAAATGAGAATAAACATATGTGATCATTATAACATAAATTTTTAAAAATATTAATGAAATTAACTTTTGTTGAACTGGGATACCAGGGGAGGGTGCAGAGGAAATTGGTGCTATAATAAGATTTACACGGTGAAATCCTACATCCAGAGATGGGGTATGAGGAAGAGCAGAATAACCTCATTCTGCCCTCTACTATTTGTGTATGTTTATATTTACTTCTCCTTGAACAGCAGAAAATACCTAGTGTTACTGATATGATTAATAATATAATTCAGCACTACTTTGTGGGAATGTTGAACATGTTAATGACTCCAAAGCTCTGGGCAAATGTAGGAAACATGGATTGGCTTAGTGAAATTTCTAGCTCCCTGTAAACTTCATTCTCAAGCTTTGTGGAAGCAAAACCTTATGCTGGGAAAAGACAAGCATGTTTCACTTTCTAAATCTTCCTAGTTAAATGCTATCATCACAGGCAACTCTGCCTGTTAAGCAAAGCTCAGTGAGACCTCAGATCTCCAGTCTGTTCCCCAAAAAGAGAAGCTGAAGGAGGAAAAGGAGGAAAGGCTGGCATGGTCTGATTATGTGGAGAGTTCAAGCCAAATTCTGCAGTCTTCTGCCACACTGACACTTGAGATTGCAGGGAAGTGAGGTGGGGGGCAGCGCCGGGCAAGGGATACTGAAAAAAGAAGGTGAAGTCTCATACAGGCAGGAGAGAGAAGAATGGCCTGGAAGTAAATGGGAAGAAGGAATCTATTCTCTGTTAAAATGGTAAAAGGTCACCAAAGCCTTCTTTCCACGAGTTTTCCGAAAGGGGCCGGTAAAAAAAAAATAAATAATAGAAGAAGGAAAAGCCCTGAAGCACGCAGGAGGGTTGTTAGTTTGACTGAGTGTCCTAATCAGAAGTGTTGGCAGAGAGATCAGACACCTGCATGCTCAACAACTCTCGTGAGGAGTGCTCTGGGCTCACGCCTGCCTGCCTGTGCGGACGGGTGCTGCGTACTTAGCTACCTGCCCAGTTGACATGAGCAATTACCCCAGGCAGGGTAAATGAAGGTTGTCTTCCACCTCCTTGAAATAAGCAAGAATATAATGTTCCATCCAGGGGCTCTCTTCCATAGGGGAAAAAAAAGCTGTGGATACTCCAGCTATTCATCATTTCTCTATGAAACTATAAAAACAAAATAAATAATATTAATGTTGTTTTGTTCTGTTTTGTGTACTCCAGTATTTGGTGGCTATTTCTATGGTATTCTCCACTCACCCTACACCTTCATGGACTTAACTTTAAGATTACCAGAATGTTACAGATAGGGGCACTTGGGTGGCTCAGTCGGTTAAGCATCCAACTTCGGCTCAGGTCACGATCTCACGGCTTGTGAGTTTGAGCCCTGCGTTGGACTCTGTGCTGACAGCTCAGAGCCTGGAGCCTCTCCAGAGTCTGTGTCTTTCTCTCTCTCTCTCTCTCTGCCCCTCCCCTGCTCACACTCTGTCTCTCAAAAATAAATAAACATTTAAAAAATTTAAAAAAAAAAGAATGTTACAAATATTAGAGAAACTAAAGACATGAACAGCTTTTGTTTTTCTCAAATCATTACTCTATTCCAGCTCTACAGATTATATGGCCAGAAGCAGACTATATACTGACCAGGTCCCTTGGAAGCTTTTTAAATATTCCAGCAGGCCAGAAAATGGAACATGAATGCTTTTCGAAGTGATGATAAAAGACAAACTCTCTTTTTTTTTTTAAGTTTATTTATTTTGGGGGAGAGAGCGAGCGAGCGAGCATGCACACACAAGCAGGGGAGGGGCGGAGAATCCCAAGCAGACTCGGCACCACCAATGCAGAGCCCAATGTGGGGCTTGAACTCATCAACTGTGACATCATGACCTGAGCTGAGATCAAAATGCTCAACTGACTGACCATCTGGGTCTCCCAAAGATAAATTCTCTTTTAAGAGGAGTCTCAATAAATATCACAAACTATAGTTTTTATACCAGCCTCTTTCTTGACATGGCCTGAGAGAGATCTGTCCTTAATATTTTCTTTTTTTATGCTTATTTATTTTGAGAGAGAGAGGGGAGAGAGAAAGCAGGAGAGGGAGAGAGGCAGAGAGACATAAGGGGACAGAGAATCCCAAGTGGGTTCTGCTTGATCTCACAAACCACAAGATTATGACCTGAGCTGAAATCAAGAGTCAGACACTTAATCGACCGAGCCACCCAGGTGTCCCTACCCTTAATATTTCATATACAGTATTAAAATTTGCATTCATAGATTCATTTGAGGCTTTCATTTATCTCATTACTTCCCTTTGCTTTGTAAGAATTTTCTCTCAAAAAAGTAAACAATTAGACTGATGAGATGATTTTAGTTCTGAGTTAATTCCAAAAATGTAAAGAGGAAAGGCACTCGTATAGGATTAGAATGTAATGGTCAAAATCATAAGGCACTGAAGTCACAGTCCTCGAGTTCAAATTCTGGCTCTGACACTAACTGGGTAACTTTGGGCAAGCTATTTGATCTCTCTAAGCTGAGCTTCCTCTATAAAATGAGGGAGAATAGTTGCTCCTTAAAGCATTATGGAAATTAAGATCATTCATGTTTGGAGTTTACAAGTGTCTGATATCCATTAAGTGTTTAATAAATGGTGATTAAGATTCATTCTTACCTATTTGGTCGGAAATAAACATTTTCCCACGCAATGCTTACATCACGCAGGAAAAAATATTAGCCCACAAACACGGCATATCTAATCCTGGTGGTCAGAAAGATTCCAGACTCTGCGTGGTCATACAGGGTTCTGGAATTTAGCCAGGCTGCAGCACTGAAACTGTTATACTTGCTTCCTTGACAATAGTCTGGGCATGAATAAGATTCCAATTTTGATAAGCAAAAGTCAATATAAAGTGTCTAATTGAATCTGGTCTACTTGAAAAGTAGTGATGTAATTTTACCATGATCTTAAAAAGTCACCGATCATGTAGGGGTGACTACTATTCATTTAATCCTCCTTTTCCAGCAAGGTAATTTATTTGTTCCGGCCTTCTGGTTAGAATTATATGACTAGTTACTTACAGGCTTTGTTACCCTGACAAATAGTGTCAGTGTGTTTTTCTTGAAGGCTCACTTAGCCTACACTTGAGTTCACATACTTCTCAAGACTGGTAAACTGAGCTATACTCCTCTCATTTGCCACCTGCATTAGCACCTGTTTCTGCATCAGTTTGAATTGAAACAGGGATAACAGAGAGAAAGCAATATTCCTTTTCATACTCCTTTGGGCATTCATCGGCTTATCTGCCTATGTATCTCAGGAAAGTATTTCTCCCTTACTTAGCGTTGTTTGGGCCAAGAAGACATAGGGCTTTACCTTGTTCCCTGTCCCTCCACCTCTGCCCCACCCCCCAGTAACTTTAGCTACTTTCAGATTGAGCTCTTTCTTTAGGCCAGTGTGAAACTTGGGAGCTGAGAGAGAAAAGGAGATTGGAGAAGTCCTAGTCCAATACTGATGAATTCTGTATCAGGCTCAGCCTAGCTCTAACCACTGATCTTAATTAATTTCCAACTGGTTGCTTATAAAATATACTAGGAGTCTATTGCCCCTGTACCCAAATTAGAGAACTGTATCTCCATCTCATCCCTTTGTGCATCTGTCCCCTCTTCAGGCCCTGAAGCTGACTTCCTGAAACAATGAATGTTGTTCTACTCCTAGAGTCCATATTTTTGTTGGCTTATCAAATATTGTTAATTCTTGTGAGAGTCCCCTTTTGTCAAATTCCGTATTTGCCAATGACCCTGTCCTACATCTAGAAATGCTGGATTCCTCTCAACATGCACAACAGATTCCAGACTTCAATCCATGCTCCAAAACAGCCTGCAACCGTGCTGTCACAGTTGACTCTTCCTCAGGCCGAGTTACAAGTCCTCTGCCCCATTCCCAGAGGACATTGCATAAACCTGTGGTTTTAAATTTTTTGTCTTGCTATGTCATGCTAACAAAAGGCCATAGATAGACAAGATAGACACTCTTAAGGAATCTACATTCACTAAGCAATGAAATCAACCTTGGAACAGGCTGCATACCACTCAGGCTTGGTCTGAGTTCAAATTCTGAACACTCATACATCGGCAACATTATCCTAAGTGCTACTCTAATGGTATAAAGAAGCAACCCCTCAGACTTTGCATGTGCCTGACTGGCCGTGAGCCAGGCATACAGTATCCTGGCTGACTGCAACTTTGGCGTTTGCAAGAATGTCTTTTGCCAATTCTTCTGGCATTTGTTTGAAGGTGTCAAAATGTGTTTTACCTCCTAAAGAATACTTTATTTCTTGTCCAAAGAATGTCTGTGGATTATCATCTGCCTACTAGTGTTGTTAGTCTACTAAAGAAGAGAATTTGGAGACACTTTGGGATCCGCACTGTCAGTGATGTGCAATTCGGCGGATGCTTCTCTTGTCAGAGGTTGGTATGAGTGCGTTTTTCTTTGAACTGACTGCCAAGTGAACAACGTTGATCCTATTTTTTTTAAATCTCTATTTTCTGTTTGTGTATCATAAAACCTGAGAAGCCTGTGCTATTCCCAGGCATCTCAAAAAGGTGATGTTGGTAAGGTACTTTTTATTCATCAGCTGAGAGGCTTTTATTCTGTCCTAACGCCAACTAAATAGAATGACTCAAAAATGTCACATGCATGTTCCTGACAGATCTCCCCCACGTAAACTCCCTCTAAAGGCGAGGCTTGGATGAACTAAATGAGAAATGTATGTTGACCTAAGAGAAGCCTCTGGCCAGGGAAACTGTGTCACATGTCACAAAAATTAAAGCAACAGCTCCTAATACAGTATTGCCTGTAACGTGTAGTCAGAAAGCACTTGTCAACAGGATCAGAACAACACCAGACATGCCTTAGTCCAAACTGCTGTTTGTTTCAGGGATAACAACACCTGAACCAGTGTCAGAGGCAGAGGGGTCCCTTCTTCTGACAAAGAATGAACTTGTCCCAAGTTCTTTCGATCTCATTTTTTCTTTCTGTCTCCTCTAGAATGAAGTTCTATTAATCAGTCGCCTTTTCCCCATCACTCATACACCCCTCTCAACATTCTCCTACCTTTACATTTAAAAACAAACTGTTTGGGGGCACCTGGATGGCTCAGTCGGCTGAGCGTCTGGCTTCGGCTCAGGTCATGATCTCACAGTTTGTGAGTTCGAGCCCCGCGTCGGGCTCTGTGCTGACAGCTCGGAGCCTGGAGCCTGTTTCGGATTCTGTGTCTCTCTCTCTCTCTCTGCTCCTCCCCTGCTCATGCTCTGTCTCTGTCTCTCAAAATAAACAAATAAACATTTTTAAAAAATTAAAAAAAATAAAAAAATAAATAAAAATAAAAATAAAAATAAAAACAAACTGTTTGTATTCTGGATCCCTTCTATCTAATTATTCTGTCCCTGTCTTTGAAGACCGTGGAGAGCAGTGGTTGAGCATGGGTCCTTACAGCTGGACTGCCTGGCCTCAAATCCTCATACCAGGTGGCAGTGCATCTGTGTCGTTACTTACCCTCTCTGTACCACACTTTCCTAATCAATAAAGTGAGGATGATCATTGCACTTTAAAGTGATCACTGTACCTCATCATAGTTATTAAAAGGACTAAACAAAATAATACATTTCAAGCACTCAGAAAAAAAGCAAACTGATTTTTACATATTCTTGTACCTGGTAGTTTTGTAGATTCTCTTGGATTTTGCTAGGAGAAAAGAAAACGTCCTAATGACATTACTTTTGTTCCTCTCTAAACCTGATACCTTTTTGTTATTTGTCTGCTTGTTTTGTTTTATGCATGGGCTTCCGCTACAGTTGGTGAGTACAAGTGGTGCTGGGCAGCATCTTATCTTCTTCCTGACTCTTCCATTCTCTTGTCTGTTATTATTTTTAAGTTTATTTATTTACTTTGAGACAGAGAGAGAGAGAGAGAGAGAGAGAGAGAGAGAGAGAGAGAGCGAGCGCACGCATGCATGGAAGGGGCGGTGGGGGGTGGGGAGAGAATCCCAAGCAGGCTCCACACTGCCATCATGGAGCCCAGTGCGGGGCTTGAACCCACGAACTGCGAGATCATGACCTGAAATGAAATCCAGAGTTGGATGCAGAACCCACTAATCCATGCAGGTGGCCCTCTCTCGTTTATTTTAATGAGGACCTCTGCTCCACTCTGTCACTGCAAGGTTCTGTGAGAGGCCATTAATGACTTCCTTGTTATTAAATTCAATAGGCACATTTCAGTCATCATTTTCCCATTCAGGCACTATCCAACTGTAACAACTACAGCTTTTTATTATTTTTAACTCTTGCTCTCTTTCCTTCCCAAGAACACATGCTCTGTATTCATCTCCTACATCTCTGGATGTTCTGTCTCAGACTTCCTTGATGACTACACTTCCTCTGACTGCCCCCTAAATAAAACTGCAACATATAACTCACACTAAAACTCAGATTTAGAAAGAAAAAATAAAATCCCTTTATTTTGTTTAGAACTAATCTAACTTGACTCCCAACCCTACAATAACTGGGTGGTGGGAAAAAATAGCTGAACATCCAATCCAATTTAAAGTGTCGTATTACCCAAATATTTACCAAACCCTGTTAGGTAAAGTTCAACCTCTCTTGGATCAGTGAGACAGTCAGATGTGTCCATGAAGGCTTTTGTCCTCCTCTAAGATGATGACAAGTGGCATTGCTGAATAATTAGCAAATTCTATCATTTTTCCTAGATACATTTCAATTCAGTCTTAGATTTTCGGATATGGCATTTATGGCAAGGACTCATTTTCCTGTCATGCTGTCTTTTGTAACACAAGAGAAATGGCTAATAAGCTATGACAGATTCACTTCCCCCTCTGGTCTATCTTGTTTTCTGACTACACTTTAATGATTCATACCAAAAGGCTGCTCAATCCACATCAACCACAGTTAAAATAATTTGAAGTGGCAAAAGGAGAATAGGAAAGTGGGATAAGAAGTTGACTATGCCTATGTATTTATCTGTATATATGTTCATATGCCCTTTGTGTTCAACATGGAAGACCAGATTATTTGTTAAGAAATATCAGTGACAATAAAATGAGTAATAAAGACTATTACTGTACAGACAGTAATATGGAAGGAGGAGAAACAAGATGAACATGGGAATTGTCAGAAAGGGCATTCAGAATATAAGAAAAGGGCAGAAGGAGAAGAGTGGAAAGGGGAAATGAGTTATTTGTTACCCACTCTCTTTGATGTGCGTTACAATGCTGTTGTATCCTGAATATGAGAATAGCTGGCTTTAACATCAGGTCAATGCACTATCTCACTATGGGAAAGTACAGTCATTCCTTAGCTCATGATTAGGGCTTGAACAAGATCTGTTGCCATTTGTCACTCTGTCACTGAGAGTTCAGTGGAATTATTCTATTTCTTCTTACTTACAACAGTGTAGTCTCCTAGCTGCTATCATCATTCATAGCACTGTAATGTTATATTAGGCTATTCTTCTGAGCTCAGATTTGCAGTAATCTTGATGATTTTAGAAACATTCAATACCTAGCATAACACCTTGCACAGAGTAGGCACTCAATAAATAATTCCTGAATGAACAAATGGATATGAATAGAATTCTCCTTTCATGATGAGGGGAAGGAGGTATCTTATTCTTCCCTTCTTAAATGTTCCCCCAAAGGAAAAGATTTTAGTATTTTTAATTTAGCTCTTAATAGACACCAAGTAGGAGAGAAGTCAAAGACGATTAAAAGGGGAGAAAATAATAAATAGATACAATGTGCTAGTTCATTACATTAAGAATGGAAATAGACAAATCACATTATCTAGCAAAATTTAAAAAAAATTTTTTTTTCAACGTTTATTTATTTTTGGGACAGAGAGAGACAGAGCATGAATGGGGGAGGGGCAGAGAGAGAGGGAGACACAGAATCGGAAACAGGCTCCAGGCTCTGAGCCATCAGCCCAGAGCCTGACGCGGGGCTCGAACTCCCGGACCGCGAGATCGTGACCTGGCTGAAGTCGGACGCTTAACCGACTGCGCCACCCAGGCGCCCCTCTAGCAAAATAATTTTTGAAGACAATGAGTTTTACTGCTCCAAGGACATTCCCATATAGTATCCAGTTCACCTACTTCTTTAAAATTAATGCAACATCTAATAACCAAAGCCAGCTCAAGGCAAACAGAAAAGTACAATGGACCACACACAAAAGTACTGACTCAAGAGGCTAATATTAATTTAACTTTACAATTTTCCTTCCTAGCAGATTTTCTGGTGTTTGCTGGCTTAGGCTGACACAGATTCTGTTGGCCCTGGAATTGAAATACAATGTTGGTATAATTACTTTTCTAAGAATAGCAATGGTCACTACAAGTTTTCTAAGCACTTCCTAACCTTTTCCCATTTTTTAGTGTTTTCAAATTCTTGGAAACAACACAACGTATAAATTTAACACATATGGAACTTGTTTTAAGGTTAGCCAATTTCAATTTCCCTTAATCTAAAATATCAAGAACTAGAGCATCCACGTACCCTGAGAAAAGATGATCCCGTAACATTTCCACACCCATACCAGCTGGAACCATTCTTATAAAGACATACATTCAAATTTTGCTGTAGGGGTCTAGCATGCCAGAACCATCTTTACTGTGAGGACAACAGCTTCATTGAAATATACTTCACACATTATAAAAGTCACGTTTTAAAGTGTACAAATCAGTGATGCAACTATCACCAGAATCTAATTTTAGAACATGTTTTCCCTCCCCTTAAAAGAAACCCTATATCCGCGCCGGGGTGGCTGAGTCAGTTAAGTGTCAGATTCTTGATTTCGGCTCAGGATATGATCTCATGGTCCACAGATTCGAGCCCTGTGTCAGGCTCTGCGCTGACAGTGGAGCCTGCTGCAGATTCTCTATCCCCCATTCCCCCTTCCGCCCCCCTGCCACTCTTTGACCCTGCCCTACTTGCACTCTCTCTCAAAAATAAACATTTTTGGGGGCGCCTGGGTGGCGCAGTCGGTTAAGCGTCCGACTTCAGCCAGGTCACGATCTCACGGTCTGTGAGTTCGAGCCCCGCGTCAGGCTCTGGGCTGATGGCTCAGAGCCTGGAGCCTGTTTCCGATTCTGTGTCTCCTTCTCACTCTGCCCCTCCTCCGTTCATGCTCTGTCTCTCTCTGCCCCCCCAAAAAATAAATAAACGTTGAAAAAAAAATAAACATTTTTTAAAAAGGCACACTGGAGATTTATAATGTAAGCGAGGGAACTAGAGAATCCTAGACATCATTCTTTGGTCTCTCTCTCTTTTTCTTTGGAACAATATATCTTATTACAGCTGTTCCTTTACATTTCTTACATCTTACGGTGCTGTATCTCTAGTTCAGCTTTCCTTGTTTCTCTATACACAAGCTCCCCAACTACAGAACTTTTATCTCCTCAGTACCAACTAACTACAGAGACCTGGTGCAAAGTATCTGCTGATTTCACTTTCCATTTTACTGATGGGAATTTGGTCAAAATTGAATCAAATGTCCACTATAAGCAACTGTGGCACAGAGAGTGCAGTCCCATGTATGAACAGCTTTCACGGACCCTTCCTCATGAGATCTTTGTTTTGGGGAATGTAGATGTCAGGAAGACAGTCGTTGTGAAGTTGGGGGCTACATCAAAGATTGTCTTCTACAGAGAATAAAAGCTTTTTCTCTTTGAGAAAAGTAAAAAGACTTAACATTAAACTTAACGTTAAAAAAAAAAAAACCTATATCCATTGACAACTAATTCCCATTCCTCCCAACTGCTACCTGCCATCACCAACAGCCCTGGGCAACCATTAATCTACTTCCTACTTCTATGGATGTGCCTATTTTAGACATTTTATATAAATGGAATTATACAATATGTGGCCTTTTGGGTCTGGCTTCTTTCACTTAGCATTTTGTAAGGTTCATTCATGTTATAGTATAAATCAATATTTTCTTTTTATTGCCAAATAATATTCTATTATATGGGTATGCTACATTTTACTCATCCATTTCTCAGTTGACAGGCACTTGGGTTCTTTCTACCTTTAAGCTATTATGAATAATGCTGCCATGAACATTTGGGAACAAGTTTTTGTGTGAACGTGTGTTTTTCATTTCTTTTGGGTATATACTTAGGAGTGGTATTGCTGGGTCATATGGTAACTCTATATATATTTAACATTTCGAGGAATTGCCAGACTATCTTCCAAAGTGGTTGCATCATTCTATATTCCCACCAAGTTTCTCTCCACATTCCCACCAAGATTTGTATTGTCATCATTATTATTATTAGTGTCATTCTGGTGGGTGTAAAGTGGTATCTCATTGTGGTTTTGATTTTAATTTCCCTAACAACGAATGATGTTGACACATTTTGATATATTTGTTGGTCTTTTATGTATATTATTTAGAGAACTATCTAGTCAAAATCCTTTGCCCATTTTTTTACTGGGTTGTGTTTTTATTATTGAGTTCTAAGCATTCTTTATATATTGTGAATACAAATCCCTTGTCAATTATATGATTTGCAAATATTTCATCACATTATGTGGATGGTCTTTTCGCTTTCTTGATGGTATCATTCGCAGCATAAAATTTTCTCATTTTAATGAACTCTAATGTATCTATTTTTTGTCAGTTGTTGTTTGGGTGCCATATTAATACTACTTTTTACTATAGCTGTATCCCTAGAAATTTATTGCTAAGACACTTTGTAGCTCTTGGGGGAAAGGAAGCACACATCATTGCTACTGCATGTAGATTAAAAACTTGGGTCATTAAAAAAGATTTTTTTTTTTTTTTGAGAGAGAGAGTGCACACATGTGCACAAGCAGGGAAGGTGCAGAGGGAGAGGGTGGGAGAGAATCTTAAGCAGGCTCCACGCTCAGTGAGGAGCCTGATAAAGGGCTTGATTCTCATGACTGTGAGATCATGATCTGAACTGAAATCAAGAGTCGCAAGTTTAACCAATTGAGCCACCCACATGCTCCAAAAATTAGGGTCATTTAAAAAAACCAAATTACAATAATTCAACTGACAGGGAAACCCTCCAAAAAAATGGCTGAGATGTGTTATACGCTACCTCTTAGTAATTCACAGAAATGTGGGAGAAAACTCCTCTGACTGAAATCCATAGATAATATGCAATATTTATTTTAGATATAGTTTTAACCTCCTTCACCAGACCCCTGACCAGAGTTGCTAAGAAATAGATAACTTGTTTGACTTTTGCTTCTTCTCCCTGAATCTGTAGCACCATCTGATTGAAATTTCCACAAGCCTTAAGATGCCCAAAGAAGAAAGGCAAACAAAAGTACACGTAGCCTGAATAAATTTTAAGCTAGACAGTGGGCTCCAAAAAAAAAAAAAAAAGAGTATTTTTAATGAATAAAGGACTTACTTTGCTCCTCCATTCCATAGTCTAGCCATTGGAAAGTCACTGTGAAAGCCTTTGTAAAGAATATATTTATAAATAATGTATTCGTTGACATGCAGAAATGGAAAATGACAGAATCAAATTAACTAATTTATCAACTAAAGAATCAGCTGGGAAAAAGAAGACATAGACATTAATTTCTTACCACACTGTAAGAAGCAATAGGTAGGACTAGAGTGTCTTCCCTGCCTCCCACTTACATCCTTCAGTCCTTCAACAACTGTAATTTAATACCTACTATGTGCTAGAAGGATGTATATTAATAATACATAACCCCTTAGAGGAGTCTCCAAATATTTATGACAAAATCAACCTTCATGGGACTTACTTCACGGGGCTTTCCCAGAGTCCTCCATTTTGGAGGAATCTCTTCCATTACTCATTTTGGACTGTACTTTATCAACATCTCTACTGGAAAGTTATAACCCTCTATGGTATAATTATTTATAAATGCATCTTGCCCCCAGAATTAAACTATAAACTCCTTGTGGACAGGATCTGTGTACGAATCACCTACGTGACCACCATATCACCCTGTACATGAACACACAATAAATTTTAGTAGAGTGAATGGAGTTTTTTTTTGTTTTTTTGTTTTTATTTTTGTTTTTTTTTTTTTGAGACAGAGAGAAGGCAAGAATCTTAACCAGGCTCAACACTCAGTGCAGAGCCCAATGCAGTGCTCAATCTCATGACCATGAGATCATGACCTGAGCCTAAATCAAGAGTCAGACATCTAACTGACTGACCCACCCAGGTGTCCCAAGTGAATGGAGTTTTTAAAAAATTAAATTTAGAAACACCAGTAGAAGATTAATATAAAACCATGTCTTTCACAAAAAAAATTACATCCATAAATTGTTAATGCAGAAGCTTATGACCTTAGTCTGGAATACCAGCTATTCTAGTTTCCATATAAATGATTTCTTTTCATCTTCAGCAGTATGCCAAAAAGGGGGTGGCTACATTTTTAGAATATTTCAACTCAAGAGAAAGAAACTCAAAACACTTAACACACAAAAAAAATTATGGGTAAGTTATACTTGGGGGGTATCTGATGACTAAAACATATTTTTCTTTTTTTTTCCCTTGAATTTAGAAACTTTCCTCAAATCTACCCCAAATGAGCAGTAGATAAATCCAGAAAGCAAACAATTAGATCCAAAATTATTTCACTGACTCTGAAATTCCAGAGTCTTCTTTAACTCTTCCCTATCTTTCATCCCCTGATTAGCCTATATATTCAGCCATCTTTTAAAAAAATTTCAGGGGCGCCTGGGTGGCGCAGTCGGTTAAGCGTCCGACTTCAGCCAGGTCACGATCTCGCGGTCCGTGAGTTTGAGCCCCGCATCAGGCTCTGGGCTGATGGCTCAGAGCCTGGAGCCTGTTTCCGATTCTGTGTCTCCCTCTCTCTCTGCCCCTCGCCCGTTCATGCTCTGTGTCTCTCTGTCCCAAAAATAAATAAACGTTGAAAAAAAAATTAAAAAAAAAATTTCAATAATTTTTTTAAGAACTTTAGAACCATTTTAGAGAAACATAAATTTGCAAAGATACTACACATATCCCACACCCAGTTTCTTTTCCTATTATTAACATCTTACATTAGTATGACACATTTGTCATAATAAATGAACCAATACTGATGTATTTTTAAGGAAAATTCATATTTTATTCATTTTCCTTAGTTTTATCCTAATGTCCATTTTCTGTTCCAGGATCTCATCCAAGATATCACTTTACATTTTGTAATCATGGCTCCCTTGGCTGTGACTTTTTTTAAGATTTTCCTTGTTTTTTTAATGATCTTGACAGTTTTGAGGAATATTGGTCAAGTACTTTGTAGAATGTCTCTTAGTTGAGATTTGTCTGAAGTCTTTCCCATGATTATGCTGGTATGGTGGGTTTTTTGGGAGGAAGAAGATTCTTACCATATCATATCAAGAGTGCATATTATAAACATTACTTGTCACTATTGATATTAATCTTTATCACCTGGCAAAGATGCTGTTTGTCAGATTTCTCCACTGTAAAGTTACTCTCTCCCCCATGCTTTCCATGCTGCAGCGTTTAGTCACTATGTAGAGCATATACTTATGGAGTGGCAATTTATGTTCCACTTCCTTGAGGACAAGTAACCACATAAATTATTTGGAATTCTTTTCCATGAGAGATTCGTCTTTTTATCCCCACCTATTTGTTATAGATTTTTCTATTCTCTCCCATTTATTATTTAATCATTTCTTTATATCAGGATAGACTCAGGTATGTTTACTTTATACTTTTGGTTATTACACAATATTTTATTTTGTTTCAATTGTTCCAGCTGTGACCATTGGGAACTCATTTGTTTGGCTCTTGTGTCCCTAACATAACCCACCATTGTGTTTCTTTTAAATGTTTCCTTACTTTCTGGCACTACAAGATACCCCAGGCTCATAATGTTTATCTCCTGCCCCAGTACTAGAATAAGGTATTTCTCCAAAGACCTTTAGTTCCTTTTACTGGAGAAAGATTTTAGGGTCCAAAAGCTCTGTGATAGATATACTTGTTACTACCTGACAGCCACTTCTTTTTACACATTTTTCTCCACTTACATTATTAAAATGTTATACAAGCCACCCTGAGATAGAGCCTAGGAATAACACTAGAGACCAGACCTTTCACTCTGATCTTTGGGAAGCCCTACTCTTATGGATCAGTTTCTATCTCAAAAAAAAGAAGGCATTGTCACTATTTCTTACATATGATGAAGAATTATATTTCATTCAATACTTATCTAGTAGTATACTTGTCTCCTATAGAATCATAGAATGTTAGAAAGGGCCTTAGAGATATCAAATCCATTTGTTCACTCATTCACGAATATGTATTGAAGAACTACTATGAATTCAGTATGATCCTGACAACGAGCATATAACAGTAGCCAAAACGAAACAGTCCCTGATGTCATGGAGCTTATGGTCTGGTGACAAAATGATGAATACTTATTTTAAAATATCACACAAATAATTATAACAAAGCAACTGTGCTAAATGCATAAAAGGTAAATAAGAGGAGAGAGTACTGTGAGGACACTAGATCTGCTGTGGATTAGGGTTCAGGGAAGGTTTCCCTAAAGAAGTTAAGAACAGGTGGAGTAGGAGGTAACTAGAGGGAGCAGGAAGACAATTCCAAACAAAGGGAAAGCATGTGCAAAGGTCTGTGGCAGGAGGGACTGTAGTACAGTAAAAAAGCTCAGAGAGCTGAGGGAAACAGGCAAAAGGTGAGCACGGATAGGAAGCCAAGACTAGACTACAAGTCCTTGTCAGCCATCATAAGGTTTTGGTCTTATTTAAAACAATTTTTTTAACGTTTATTCATTTTTCAGAGAGAGAGAGAGAGAGATAGAGACAGAGCATGAGTGGGGAAGGGGCAGAGAGAGAGAGGGAGACATAGAATCAGAAGCAGACTCCAGGCCCTGAGCGGTCAGCTCAGAGCCTGACGCGGGGCTCAAACTCACTGACCGCAAGATCATGACCTGAGCCAAAGTTGGACACGTAACAGACTGAACCACCCAGGTGACCCAGTTTTGGTCGTATTAGAGAGGAAACCGAAGTTCCTGACATAAAAAACTCATTAAGGGTTTTTTTCCCCCCATTAAGGTTTTAAGTAAGGTGGGGTGGGTAGTGACATGTTGAGATTTGTGTTTTGCAAAGATCATTGTGGTCGCTATATGGAGAATGGATTATGGGTGGGCAAGAAGCTCTAGTGTGAGGTGACCAGTCAGGAGGCTACTGGAGCAGGACAAGAGATGATGCTGAAGAACTTGGACAAAAGGGGAGCTATGGAGATGGAGAGAAGTGAGCAGATTTGAGAACTATGTAGGAAGCAGAATTGAGAGGAATCTGTGACATTCTGGGTTTGGGGCAAGCAAAAGGGCAATTTAAGGGCAAGACCTTGGTTTCTGGTTTTGCACAAAGAGATGGAGGGTGAATAGTGATATCATTCATTGGGGAGGGAAAGAAAACAGTGGAAGAGGACAGGTTTGACAGGCAACACCGTGAGTTCAGTTTTAGATTTATTGAACTTGAGCTATTTCTGAGACATACAAATGGAGAGGCCAAAAAGATCACTGGATTTAAAAATCTGGAGCTCAGGGTTAGTGATATAAATCTGATATAGTTTTACAGGTGGTAAGTGAAGCTAAGAGCACAGATAAAATAGGAAATAATACAGAATGGGAAGAGAAGGGGCACTGGGCAAGGCAATTACCCACAAAATGAAATTAATAATAATTCCTATCTTACAGAATTGTAGTCAGGATTAAATGTCATCATGTATATGAAAGCAAATGGCAAACTGTAAGCACCAACTCTGTTATTTATTACTATTAAAATTGTGCATTAAAAATGCTTCTGTGGGATATGCGTATGGTTATTTACCTTCAGGTGTTCAACCACTTAATAATGTGCATACCATTATTCACTACTTGAAAAACACAGAATCTCTGGCAGTTAGTGTAAAAGACTAAGAGCTATTAATGATATGAAACACAATATTGCTTTAATGTTATCTCATTTTCCTAATTATTGGTCCACAGGTGGAAAATGAAGCATTGAGGGAAGAAGGAACTAAGGGATAGGAGCAGCCCACATCCTAGCCTATCTCCTATTACCTTCCCTGCAATTGTCCGCTCTCCAAAGCCATTTGGAAACAACTTGTGCATTATAGAAACTGCTTCTTGAATAAATGATAAAACATCTAATAATAAATCTAAGAAAAATTACTTAACGGATTATGACCATCAACAAATGCTCTTTTCTTAGGGCTGTCCTCTAGAAAATATAATTAACTTCTTTATGTAGAAGTGCATATATTTGTAACAATTGGATTCTATCTATATTTTACTCAGATGCAAATCAGATCCTATCTTTAGGATAAAATCGCAACCTATCAGTTTTCATAAAGGTAATCCCAGAATCACAAAGATGAAAGGTACAAAAGTATGTGCTTCCAGAAGAGCTGAGTTGTGCCCTAAATTTACAGCTTTTGAACTGCCCAAAGGCACCTGCCCATGGAGTCTGAAATTCAGCCTGCACTCTGTCACAATGCCTTGTGACTAGGAGCAGGGCTAGGATAGGTTGGATAAAGGCAGGAGGGTGGACCATTTTGTTTTGTTTGGCTCCAACTTGGTGCCTTTGGCACCCTACAGGTTATAGTAGCATTGCAGAAGGATCATATGCACAGGCAATTGTTTGCACTCCAGACAAACATTGGAGTCTTTTTTAAGATCCATTTTGGGTTTAGATAGCAACCTTGAAAGGAAATTTATGACAAAAACAATCGTTAAAATGCTTTTATTAAACTATTACACTATTCCCAGCTACTAAGATGGTTTGATTTTCTTGTTAAAGCCCTTTAAGTGACACCGCATTGTCAAATGTGGTCATTACACACACTCTAAGTTTTAATACCCAAGGTGTTTTGAAACATTAAAAATAAAAACTCAAGTACCTTTAATTTTATCCAAATATTGCAGAGAAAAGAAAGCCACCATACAGTAACAACAGCTATGTAGATGTTGTATGAAACATTCTTATAGAAGATGTTGTGTCTTGTGGTACAAAGTAGGTGTGGTGGGGCGCCTGGGTGGCGCAGTTGGTTAAGCGTCCGACTTCAGCCAGGTCACGATCTCGCGGTCTGTGAGTTCGAGCCCCGCGTCAGGCTCTGGGCTGATGGCTCAGAGCCTGGAGCCTGTTTCCGATTCTGTGTCTCCCTCTCTCTCTGCCCCTTCCCCGTTCATGCTCTGTCTCTCTCTGTCCCAAAAATAAATAAACGTTGAAAAAAAAAAAAAAACAAAGTAGGTGTGGAAAAACCATCTAGAAACCAAGACCTCAGTTCAAATCCTGGATCTGATTTTAACTATTGTTTGGCCTTAACTCACTTAACCTCTTTCAGCCTCCGCTATCTTCACTTGTAAGACATGGATTGAACTCAATTATTTCCAAAGCCTCTTCCAGCTTGACAATTTAGAACTCTACAAATGCCCTTGTTACAAATCTCCTCTTCTTTGTGTGATCTTCTTCATTTTCTATTCCATGGTTATTATTTAACCACTATTTTGGCCTCCTTATCTGAGTATGATAAGCATTTGTCCCCACACTGAAATAACCTCTTCTATTTATTCATGAATTAACTTAATTCATTAAGATCCTCTCTCATCTTTAGACATTTACAAATTACCTTTCTTTCTTTTTTCTCTGTTCTTTTCTTCCTCCTTTCCTCTCCTGTTTGCTTATTTTTTTATTTAAAAAAAAAAACTTTTTTTTTAACCTTTATTTTTTTGACTCAGAGAGAGACAGAGCATGAATGGGGAAAGGTCAGAGAGAGGGAAACACAGAATCCAAAACAGGCTCCAGGCTCTGAGCTGTCCGCACAGAGCCTGACGCAGGGCACGAACTCACAGACCGTGAGATCATGACCTGAGCCAAAGTCGGACGCTCAACCAACTGAGCCACCCAGGCGCCCCTCATGTTTGCTTATTTTTGAGAGAGAAAGAGTGTTGAGTGGGAGAGGGGCGGAGAGAGAGAGAGAGAGAGAGAGAGAGAGAGAAGGAAACACAGAATCTGAAACAGGCTCCAGGCTCTGAGCTGTCAACACAGAGCCTGATGCAAGCCTAGAGTTCATGAACCGTGAGATCATTCATGACCTGAACCAAAGTTGGACGCTTAACCCACTGAACCACCCAGGCACCCCCAAACCTTTCAAAACTTAAAATTTTCATTATCACTTATTCACTGAAAAACTTAAAGACTTAATTATCTCTTTGTTCACTAAGTTCTACTGGATAAATGAGCCTAGGTCAAATACTCCAGCCCACGTTCTGACAGTCAACAATCATTTATAATCCTAGGCAATAGCAGGGGCAGTGGGTGGTTTAAAAAAAGTTAGATATCTAGGACAAAATTAGCATAGAAACAAACTAGGAGAAACTAATTCTGAAATAATATATAAATGAAGCAAAGTAGGGTAAATATAGTGAAAGAAAACTCTTAAGAAGTCACAGCAGGATGGGGCGCCTGGGTGGCTCAGTCGGTTGAGCGTCCGACTTCGGCTCGAGTCATGATCTCACAGCTCGTGAGTTCAAGCCTCGTTGTCAGGCTCTGTGCTGACAGCTCAGAGGCTGGAGCCTGCTTCATATTCTGGGTCTCCCTCTCTCTCTGCCCCTCTCCTGCTCATACTGTCTCTCTCTGTCTCTCAAAAATAAATAAACATTAAAAATATTAATAAAAAAAGAAGTCACAGCAGGAGAAATCTCAATACAGGTAGGCATTGGTTCATCTTGAGCAAAGAATAAGAGTTGAATTGTTAGAGGAAATCTATGTTGGACAACAGTACACAGAAACTCAGGTACTGAGCAGTCTGAAAAACCTTTCTAGGTGTTTTCTTTATTGTAGAGAGAAGAGATGATCAAGAGAACTTTCCTAACCAAAAGTTTTAGTTATGGGTTTCTATTCAATACCTGAAGAGTCTTAACCACAGCATTGTGAAAAAATATCTTGTTAGAAAAAAGAATACTGATCTAAGTAAATCCTTCAAATACATTAGATGAAGATGCCATCATCCCCAGAAATGACTTTAAATCCTTGGTGCCTCCTTAGGTCAACCAGGGACACTGTGGGTGAATGGGAGATGCTCCCCATTACTAATTAGTTATATACCCTGACTTTCTGGATTCTTCCAACACTTCCAAACTTGGACAAAATTCCACACCAGAGCATGGAATCTGGCTTTCCAACTGGCTGTAAGTGGACAGGATGCAGAACTTAGAATCAGAAGTTAACTCTTCACAGGGTGACCCTTGAATTCCTTCCTCAGGCTATGGTTTCTAGAGAATCCAGGCCAAAACAGCAACAAGGCCAGAAAGAGGTGAAGGAAAGAACACTGGGTCAGTAATGAGACACAATGGTCTTAATCTTGCTGTGACTGGCTCTATTAATTAGCTATTTGATCTGAAATAAGTAATTTTCTGAGATCCATAAAATGGGATAGGAATTGGAGAAAGAAAGCCTAGGCTAAGTGACTGTCAGTGGGTTTCTTCCAGGTCCAACACTTTATAATCCTTAGGAATTATACAACCCAAAGCCTCTAATAACCCATTAGAAGATGGGTCAGTGTGAAAACCATGGAGTTCTATTACATCCCAATTCATTTGACCATGGCAATAGTTTGGATCAGCCCTATGAAATATAACTATAACTGAATCTTGGGCAAAATTCTCTTAGTTCTGAAACAGGGTCATTTGCCTTACCATCAGCATCCAATGATATTTGATGTGTGACAGTATATTTTGCAACTTAACCAAATATCACAAATCCAATAAAACCAGGCCACAGAAGGACTTATGAGAATTATAAGACCACATCTGTTCTGTGGAAAAGTTATAAATATAAGAGTATTTTTAAAAATCAGTAGTATCAAGTGAAAGAAGCCAGTCACAAAAGTCCACATAAGGTATAATTCTATTTATATGAAATGGCCAACACAGGCAAATCTATAAAGACAGAAAGTAATTCATGGTTGCCTGGGACAGGGAGTGGGGAAATGGAGAGTGACTACTAATGGGCACAGGGTTTCTTCTGGAGATAATTAGAATGTTCTAAAATTAGATTATGGTGATAGTTGCACAACTCTGAACACACTGAATAACACTGAATTATATACTTTAAATGGGCGAATTGTATGATATGTGAATTACATATCAATAAAGCTATTAAAAAAGTAAGAGCGCTCTTTTACTGTATGGAATGAACTGGCTCAGAGACCAAAAATATATATGAGGAAAAAAACAAGCATTTGTCTCTAAGGTCAGAGAACTGTAAAGAATTTTACTTATTTGTACCTTTAAGAAGGTAGTGAATAAAAATTAAAAAAAAAAAAAAAAGAAGGTACTGAAGAGGACCTACACAATAACTTTAGCTGGTTTCTGTCTGACACTAAATTCCCCCAAGCAGTAAAGAGCCAAGCTCTTTGGGGGCAGACTACAGGAAGAACTCAGGAATTCGTGCAACTGGCAGAGGAGTTTCCACGTGAGCAAATGCAAGATGACACAAGTAGAGTGACCCTCAACTAGCATCATCACCAACTACAAAAGGGACCTGGATGAGAGAGGGGGTTATTCAACTCAACAGAACATGTTGGGGACAGCTATTATATACAAGGTACTGCTGTTAAGAGCAGAGGTAAAGAGGGGATACAAAAATGACATGAATAGATTCCCACTCCCTCTTGTACTTCCAAGAGCTTCTTCTAATCTGCTAAGAAAGAGAAAACATGCACTGAAAGGCCAGGTGAATAAATGCTATGACACAACCTGAAAAGGTACTGAAAGGGTTAAAGAAGGCTTCATAGAAGACCTGGCATTTTCTATGAGCCTCAAACATTTGAGACTATCAATCCAATATGCTGCTATTCCCTGGAAAACCAGTAAAAAATAATAGTTATTCAAAGAAGATAAGAAATACACTAAATTATTCTACCTTATTTAAAACAAAAAACAAGGTGCCTGGGGAGCTTGGTCAGTTAAGTGTCTGACTCTCAATTTTGGCTCAGGCCCTGACCTTACATTTCGTGACCACATCGGGCTGTGCGCTGACAGCGTAGAGCCTGCTTGCGATTCTCCCACTCTCCCCCCCCTCTTTCTCAAAATAAATAAATAAACTTAAAAAAAATAAAACAAAAAATACTCTTAGTATGAATCACTACACTTCATGAGGAATAGAGTAAGGCTTCATTTATAGAGAGACAAGTCTCCCGACAAGTCCTTGGCTTAAAATTCAGATGTGCTTTCTTCTTAAAGTATTTAAGGTTCAGAGTTAGCCCCTGAACATGTGGCTACAAAAACAGCCAAAGTGCTAATGAGCTACAGGCAGATCAGATAGCTCTTTGTAGGAAAAGCTTTCCTCTGATTTGCTGACAACATCTATGAGCACAAAGGAGAAGGAAAAGAAAGCAAGGGGAGAGAGCTGTCAGGCAGCAATAGAGAGTGGAAGGAGAGGCTGGAAACGACAGGGTAGGTTCAAGGTTGCAAGTGGCAGACGCTGGTACAGAAGAAAGCCAGTTACAAAAGAGGGAGACAAGACACTCCTTCTACAGCTTAAGCCAACAAAGAATTATCAGCTCATAAACAGGCAGGGGAGAAAGAAATCAAAGAGCACCTAAGGACACATGCATCCACCCAGAAGCCTGCCAAGCAAGGCAGTTCAAGGATTCCTGGGGATAGGGGTTATCCATGGTGCAGAGCTATACAGTGACAAACCAAATCATTCAGCTTTATGCCCAACACCATAAATATTCACATCACAAAACACTGATGTCCCTAAACATGAACTTGAATCAAGAAAAGCTCAAGTCAAGATAAACAATTTCTGTTTTAAAAGACACGTCTAAGGGGCGCCTGGGTGGCTCAGTCGGTTAAGCAGCCGACTTCAGCTCAGGTCATGATCTCGCGGTCTGTGAGTTCGAGCCCTGCGTCGGGCTCTGTGCTGACAGCTCAGAGCCTGGTGCCTGTTTCCGATTCTGTGTCTCCCTCTCTCTGACCCTCCCCTGTTCATGCTCTGTCTCTCCCTGTCTCAAAAATAAATTAAATAAAAAAAAACGTTAAAAAAAAAAAAGACACGTCTAAGAAATGTTTTCATTCAAAATTAAAGTCAAAATATTTGGGCCATAAATCATCAAATCCTCAACTATATGACAAACTGATTCTTTTATTCCCCAAACGATTTATTCCCTAATGACCTAGGACAATAGAAATTTCATTCCATAATGGAGCAAGAAGGCTGCTCAAAGATAGAAATCATAATTCTACGAGGGCAACCTAAAAAAAGACAAGGTCAGGAGCCATTTAATTACATGAAAGAATAAAAAGGAAAAACAAAAGAAGATCCCTGGCATACTTATTCTCTAAATCTGAATCTGAGAAGACTTGGGTTAAGGGCCTGTGCTCTACGAAAGGAACTGATACAGGACCCTATGTGCAAATATTTTACATCCTTTTAAAAATATAAGCTCAGTGAAGGAAGGAACTGTCCCATGTTTCTATCCTCCACAGTACTTAGACATGTCACGCATGCTGTATAAATTTCCCTGTCATTTAACAATGAAAACTTTCACTATGTACTAACAACTGCTTTTGATTAGCTCAGAAGAGTACAGCAGTAACCTCCTACATTTTTCAATTCTTGACACAAAGATACATCAATGGAGAAATCCTATGTCCTTCCCACCTCTCTACTCCCTGTGATTTATGGATGTGATTTTATCATTACATTTTCTTTTCTCCTAGTTCTTACAACTCAGACCTGCCAGCTTCTCTCAATATCATAGTTACTTAACCCTGACTCTCTCCCAGTCAAAATCTAGGGGCTGATTTCTGGGACAAATTTCAAGACATTTGGAAGAGACGATGGTTTCATTCTGGGCTTAAAGCAGACAAAATGTAATGTATGATCTCAGAGGCTCAGTTCTAAAAAGTTGTGGGGTAATCCCAGGCTTCACCAAGATAAAAAGTAGCAAAGGGTGCCAATGTTCCCCCATTGTTAGTCTCAGCCTTTGGCTACATTGTTATAATTATCCTTTGAACTTTGCATTAAGACTTCTGGTAAACCATAAAGGTGTGATCATTCATCCTAGCCTGTTATCCATTCCAGTGTACAGCTGCCATCAGGGAATTCCATATACTAACATTTGGATCAGAGTATCCACTTTTCAAAGTATATTATCATTCACTGCAATAAAATAAGCTATGTTAGGAGCGCCTGGGTGGTCCAGTCGGTTAACCGTCTGACTTTGGCTTAGGTTATGATCTCATGGTTTGTGAGTTCAAGCCCCACGTCAGGCTCTGTGCTGACAGCTTAGAGCCTGGAAGCTGCTTTAGATTCTGTGTCTCCCTCTCTCTCTGCTCCTCCCCTGCTTGTTCTCTGTCTCTCAAATAAATGAATGTTGAAAAAAGTTTTTTTAGTAAAAAATAAGCTATGATAGGGGTGGGATGCCTTTAACCACTCTGCTTTGAAATTTCAACCTGTGCCATGGTCTTGTCTAGTGGTGAGATGCATTTACATTTCTGATATGTTGCTAAATCTGCAAGATGACTAGCAATCACTTTCAATCATAATTTCCTGATGTAAATAATTAACACCACCCTTTTAAAGACACATCATATAAGGTGCTTGCTGATAAAAATGAAATATGCAGGAATACAAGCAGCTAGATGTTGACCAACACTTAGCATCTCCCCAATTCCCTCACTCCCCAGTCCTTGGCCTTCTGTTTTTACAAGCTTGATTTTTTAGATTCTACATATAAGAGAGAACATACAGTATTTGTCTTTCTGTGTTTGACTTATTTCACTTAGCATAATGCCTCTATATCCACTCATATTGTTGCAAAAGGCAGAATTTCCTTCTTTTTTCATGACTGAATACATGTCTGGTATTATTCCCCAAAGCCATAATTTCCAGTCTAATCATAAGAAAACCATCAGACAAATCCAAATATTGGGCCATCATACAAAATACCTGACCAATATTCTTCAGAACCATCAAGGTTATGAAAATCAAGGAAAGACTGAGCAACTGCCATAGACCAGAAGAAACTAAGGAAACATGATGCAACATAGAACCCTGAAGCAGACCCTTGAACAGAAAAAGGACATTAGTAGAAAAACAAGGAAAATCTGAAAGAAGTCTGGTTAAAATAATAATCAGACCTTTTAAAAAACTTTTTTTAAATAAAAAAACCTTTATTTTTAAAAAAGTTACTCTTATTAAAAAAAACCACAACTACACCTGAAAAAATATAATTAAACAATTGCAGCTACACAAGATATGTTTATATAACACTCTGGGAAGCATGCCTTTTCATTTAGATCAAATGAATTCTAAAATACCTTCATTAGTTTTCAATATTAAATTATTTTCATTTAAGATCCCAATAGGAATATAGTAAATTCCAATATTGGAAGTTGTTCTCCAGTGTGCTTTGAAATATCTCAATTTGTGCGAAGAATCATCAGAACACCTAATTTTATCTTTTAATGTTTATTTATTTTTGAGAGAGAAAGACAGAGTTTGAGTGGTGGAGGGGCAGAGAAAGAGAGACACAGAATCCAAAGCAGGCTCCAGGCTCTGAGCTGTTAGCACAGAACTCAACGCAGGGCATGAACCCATGATCCATGAGATCATGACCTGAGCTGAAGTTGGACACTCACCTGACAGCCACCCAGGTGCCCAAAAACACCTAATTTTAACTGGATAAATTTATATTCTATACTAGAATAGAATGAAATTGAAAAGTCCTATGATTTTACAGTATCTGTAAATGAACATTAAATACAATCATAGAGATCACTTATTTATTTTGTCTTGTAAAAATATTTTCAAAAAGGTATTCTGAATGGAGGCAAAAAGACAGTGTTTATGAAAATATTTAGGCTGAAATATTTGCAGGTTTTATTTTTTGAGGTATAATTTATAATATTCACACTTCATTAATGTTGAGTGTACGATTAAATGAATTTTGACTCACTATATGCAGTCATATAATAATCACTACAATTGAGATATAGAACATTTCCATCACACCAAAAAGTTCCCTTATATCTTTGCTGTCAATCCCTCCACCTCTCTCCAGCCCTTGGCAACCCCATTGATGTGATATGTTTTCTGTGCCTTTTCCAGAATTTCATATAAATTAAATAGTACAATATATGGTCCTTTGTTTCTGGCTTTTTTCACTTAGCAAAATGCTTTTGCAATTTATCCATACTATTAACTGATCAGAAGGTTTTCCCTTTGTATTGCTGAGTAGTATTCCATTACATGAATGTACCACAGTTCACCTGCCAAAAAACATTTAGGTTATTTCCACGTTGGTGCTATCATGAATAAAGCTGCTATGAACATCTATGTATAAGTCTTTGTGTGGGCATATGTTAAGAGTGGGATTGCAGAGTCATATGCTTAGTGTATGTTTAACTCTATAATAAACAGTCAAACTGTTTTCCAAAGTGGGTGTACCACACTGCATTCCTGCCAGTAATATATGATAATTCTACTTGCTTCAGATTTTCAACAACACTTGATATTATAAATCTTTAATTGTAGTCATTCTGGTGGGTGTATAGTGTTAGGCCATTTTGGTTTTAATTTGCATTTTCCTGATGACTAATGATGTTGAGCATCTTTTCAAGTGATTATTGGCCATTTGTATATTGTCACTGGTGAGGTGTTTAAAGCTTCTGCCTATTCTAAAAACCGAGTTTATCAGTCTTTTAAAAAATTTTCTCTGCCTGTGATTTGTCTTCTCATTTTCTTAGCCATGTCTTTCATAGGGTAAAAATTCAAATTTTAATTAAGTCCAATTTATCAATTTTTTCTTTTTATGATATGTACCTTTTGGTTCCTCTCAAAGATTTCTTTGCCTAATACAAAGTCATGAATATTTTCTCCTATATTTTCTTCTATAAGTTTTAGCTCTTACATTTAGGTCTATGATCCATTTTGAACTAATTTTTGTATAAGGAGTCTGATAACGATCATGGTTACATTTATTGCACTTGGATATCCAATTGTTCCTTTGTACATTTGTTAAAAGATGATTGTATGTGTGGGTCCATTTCTGGGCTCTCTATTCTGTTCCAAGGATGCACATATCTATCCTTAAGCCTAAATTATACCATCTTGATTAACTGTAGCTTTATGTCAACTCTTAAAATCAAATAGCATAAGACCTCCACCTCTGTTGTTCTTTTTCCAAATTGGTTTGGCTATTCTAGATTCACTGAATTTCCATGTGATTTTTAGCATCATTTTGTAGGTGTCAGTTTCTTTTTTAAAAAGTCATCTGGGAGGCAAGAATATGCAATGAGAGAAAGTCTCTTCAACAAATAGTGTTGGGAAAACTGGACAGCTACATGCAAAAGAGTGAAACTGGACCACTTTCTTACACCATACACAAAAATAAACTCAAAATTGACTAAGGACCTAAATGTGAGACCTGGAACTATAAAAATCCTTGAAGAGAGCACAAGCAGTAATTTCTGTGACATCGTCCATAACAACATCTTTCTAGACAGTCTCCCGAGGCAAGGGAAACAAAAGCAAAAATAAACTTTTGGGACTGCTTCAAAATAAAAAGCTTCTGCACAGCAAAGGGAAAAACCAACAAAACTAAAAGACAACCTACAGAATGAGAGAAGATATTCGCCAATGACATGTCCAATAAAGGGTTAGTATCTAAAATATATAAAGAACTTATACAACTCAATACCAAAAACCAAATAATCCAATTTAAAAATGGGCAGAAGAAATGAACAGACATTTCTCCAAAGAAGACATCAAGGTGGCCAACAGAAACATACAGATGCTCAACATCCTCGTTACCAGGGAAATGAAAATTAGAACCACAATGAGATATCACCTTGCACCTGTCAGAACTGTTAAAATCAAAAACACAAGAAACAACAGGCGTTGGTGAGGATGTGGAAACAAAGGAATCCTCATACACTGTTGGTGGAAATGCAAACTGGTGCAGCCACTGTGGAAGACAGTATAGAGGTTCCTCAAAAAATTAAAAATAGAACTACCATATGATCCAGTAATTAATTACACTACTGGGTATTTAACCAAAGAATACAGAAAAAGTAATTCAAGGAGATACATTCATCTTTATGTTTACTGCAGCATTATTTACAATAGCCAAATTATGGAAGCAGCCCAGTGACCTCGATAGATGAATGGATAAAGATGTGGTTTATATATATACAATGGAATATTATTCAGCCATAAAAAACACAAAATCTTGCCATTTGCAACAACACGGATGGATCTAAAGAGTATAATGCTAAGCAAAATAAACCAGTCACACAAAGACAAATACCATATGATTTAACTCATATGTGGAATTTAAGAAACAAAACAAACGAAGAAAAGAGAGTAACAAAATGACTATCAGAGGGGAAGTGGGTGAGGGGATGGGTGAAGTAGGTGAAAAGGATTAAAAGTATACTTGTCTTGATGAGCACTGAGAAATATATAGAATTACTGAATCACTATATTGTACACATAAAACAAATATAACACTTTTTTTAATCTTAAAATTTTTTTTTAATCTAAAAAAAGTCATCTGTGAAGAGTTTGTACAGAACTATAAAATTTATCAATATTTCTATCTAGGACTAGAGTTTTCTTTTTGGTTTCAAGGTTTTTAACTATCAGTTAAATTTCTTTAAAAGACATAGGGCTACTCTAGTAGCCTGTTTCTCCCTGTTGAGCTTTGGTTGTGTCTTTCAAACTGTGTCACTTCATCTAAGTTGTCAAACTTATTGGCATTTACTTATACATATACTTATATATTTTAATGTGAAAGCAAAATTTAAAATATTCTCCATTTAATACAATCTGTTCTGAGTTTATCAAGTACTTCAGCACCTTAGCAGAAGTATTTTTTTCAATTAATAATACTGTGGTTTAAATAGAAGAGTCAATAATGTCACATTTATGAGCCATAAAATGCAACTATGAAGATGATCATGAGCAGCTTTGTAAAAATGCTAAAAATAATAAGTTCATTTTGAAATATATTCTTCAGAAAAATACCAGTGAAATGGTAATAGATACCGATGCAGTTAAGAAAAAGATTATCCAATATGTCATTTTCAAATATGTTCTCCCATTCTGTCGGTTGTCTTTTAGTTTTGTTGATTGTTTTCTTTGCTGTTTAGAAGTTTTTATCTTGATGAGGTCTCAATAGTTCATTTTTGCTTTTATTTCCCTCGCCTCCAGAGACATGTCTAGTAAGAAGTTGCTGCAGCTGAGGTCAAAGAGGTTGCTGCCTGTTTTCTCCTGTAGGATTTTTGATGCTTTTCTGTCTCACATTTAGGTCTTTCATCCATTTTGAATTTATTTTTGTGTATGGTGCAAGAAAGTGGTCCAGTTTCATTCTTCTTCATGTTGCTGTCCAGTTCTCCCAGCACCATTTGCTAAAGGAACTGTCTCTTTTCCACTGGATACTCTTTCCTGCTTTGTTGAAGATTAGTTGGCCATATATTTATGGGTCCATTTCTGGGTTCGCTATTCTATTCCATTGATCTATGTATCTGTTTTGGGGCCAATGCCATAATGTCTTTATGGTAACAGCTTTGTAATACAGATTAAAGTCCATGATTGTGATGTCTCCAGCTTTGGTTTTCTTTTTCAATATTGCTTTGGCTATTTGGAAGATACATGCATACTACATATTGGATAAAAGTTTAGTATCCAAAATCTATAAAGAACTTACCAAACTCAACACCCAAAAACAAATCATCTAGTGAAGAAATGGGAAAAAGACATGAACAGACCCTTTTCCAAAGAAGACATCCAGATGGCCAACAGACACATGAAAAGATGCTCTACATCACCCATCATTAAGTAAATGTAAATCAAAACTACAATAAGATATCACTTCACCAGTCAGCATGGCTAAAATAAACAACATAAGAAACAACAGGTATTGGCAAGAATGTGCAGAAAAAGGAACCCTCTTGCACTGTTGGTGGGAATGTAAACTGGTCTAGCCACTCTGGAAAACAGTGTGGAGATTCTTCAAAAAATTAAAAATAGACCTAACCTATGAACCAGCAATTCCACTACTAGGAATTTATCCAAAGGATAAAAAAATGCTGATTTGAAGGGACACATGCAAGCCAATGTTTACAGCAGCATTATCAACAATAGCCAAATTATGGAAAGAGCCCAAATGTCCATCAAGTGATGAATGGATTAAGAAGATGTGGTGTGTGTACACACACACACACACACACACACACACACACACACACACACACACAGTGGAATACTACTCAGCAATGAAAAAGAATGAAATCTTGCCATTTGCAACAACATGGATGGAAATGAAGGGTATGATGCTAAGCGAAATAAGTCAGAGAAAGATATATGATTTCACTTACATGTGGAATTTGAGAAACTTAAAAGATTAACA
This sequence comes from Herpailurus yagouaroundi, assembly GCF_014898765.1. NCBI lineage: Eukaryota > Metazoa > Chordata > Mammalia > Carnivora > Felidae > Herpailurus > Herpailurus yagouaroundi. The sequence goes on from NW_024412415.1 coordinate 10,635,203, forward strand.
TAGGGGAAGGGAAGGAAAAAAATAAGTTAAAAACAGGGAGGCAAACCAAAAGAGACTCTTAAAGACAGAGAACAAACTGGGGGTGGGGGTGGGGTTAAATGGGTGATAGGCATTAAGGAGGGCAATTTTTGGGATGAGCACTGGGTGTCATATGTAAGACAGGAATCACTGGGTTCTACTCCTGAAGCCAGACTACACTGTATGTTAACTTGAAAATAAATTAAAAAAAGAAAAAAGAAAAAATTAAATTATGTGATTATGCCAAGAATAATTACTTTGTTACTTTTGAATGTGCAGATAATCAATATAAAGTTTATATAAAACATTGCTTTAATGTGTTTTAGAAAAAAATATTTTTGGGAAATAGGTTTTGAATAAGCTATTTTATAGTCCACCAACATAATTAAACCATTTTTAAGTCAAGAAATAAATATATTGAAAATTATGTAATTTTAATTATCTTAAGAATCCTCTTTCATAGAGTGCCTAAGTGGCTCAGTTGGTTAAACACCTGACTCTCGATTTAGGCTCAGACCATGATATCATGGTACATGAGTTCAAGCCTCCTGTTGGACTCTGTGCTGCTGGTACACAGCCTATTTGAGGTTCTCTCCCTAGCCCTCACTCTCTGGCCCTCCCCTGCTCACACACTCTCTCTCTCTCTCAAAATAAATAAATAAACTAAAAAAAAAAAGAAAAGAAAAAAGAATCCTCTTTCATTCTCAAAAGTGAATTAGGATGATAAATTATCTTATCAAGTTAGGTATAACCCAGTGCCTCAGATCAGTATTATGATGACTTCCTAAGATTTTCCTATGATTTTACTGATCTTAAAAGTAATCTTCAATAATTCTGAATAAAACTAATGCAGAAACAGGAATGGTCTTTGTCATATGATGGAAGAAGGATTTCCAATAAGCAGGATATGTTTGAATTGTTTGATAAATGGATAACAAGATTTTCTTCTGGAAACACACACATATACAAAATTATATGTATTATAATCAGATCCCTACCTTACATTTGACTCCCAAATAAACACCAAATAGAAGACCCAAAATCAAGGTGTAAAACTTTAAAACCAGAAGAAGAAAATCTTTTAAAATTTAATTTAATTTAATATTATTTTATTTTATTTTTATTTTAGAGAGAAAGACAGTGTGAGTGAGGGAGAGGGGCAGAGAGACAGAATCTTATGCAGGTTCCACACTCAGTGCAGAGCCTGATATGGGGCTCGATCCCTGGACACTGGAATCATGACCTGAAGTGAAATCAAGAGTTGGACGCTCAACGACTGAGCCACCCAGGTGCCTCCCTTTTGGCACTTTTTAAATTAAAAACCACTGACCTGAGGGTGCCTGGGTAGCTCAGTTGGTTGAGCATCTGGCTCTTGATTTTGGCTCAGGTCATTATCTCACGGTTCATGGTATTGAGCCCCGTGTTAGGCTCTGCACTCAGAGCACAGAGCCTGCTTGGGATTCTTTCTCTCCCTCACTCTCTGCCCCTCCCCTGCATGCGTTCTCTCTCAAAATAAATAAATAAACTTAGAAAAAGAAAAGTTGGGCACCCAACTGACTGAGCCACCCAGGTGCCTGCCCCCCCTTTTTTATTTAGAAGAATATCTTTACTCAGCATGGATTCCTTAATAGATTTCTCAAATAGGCGTATTTTAAAAGACTGATAAAGTTGATTGCAATGAAATTATAAATTTTTTACAACCAAATATATCAAAAACAAAGTTTAAAAGATAAATGACAGATTGGGAAAAATTATTTGCAATATATATTACAAAGAATATCCAAACTTTGTGATGAACCACCAAAAATAAGCAGGGAAATAGTTATTCATGGAAGATGAAACTCCTGTGGCCAATGAACATGAAAAGATGATCAACCTCATTAGTAATTAGCGAATTATAAATTAAAACCACCAGACAGGCAGACATTTTAAAAGTTTGACAATTTTAAGTGAGGCAGTAGAGATAAAGGGAATCGCTATACATTCTCAGTGGAAGTATAAACTAGTATAATCATTTTGAAGAGTTACAGCTGTATCTAGTAAAGCTGCAACTGACCACATCCTATGACCTAGTAATTTCAAATCTAGGTACAGAATTACAAAGCAGCACTGTTGACAGAAACGTAAAGCAAACCACATATGTAGTTTTAAATGTTTTAGTTGCCAAGTTCAAGTAAAACAAATGGGGAAAATTAATTTTAATAATATATTTTATTTAATCTAATATTTTCACAATAATTTCAACATGTGATTAATAATGTATAATATAAAAGTATAGATGAGATATTTTATATTACTTTTTCACACTAAATCCAGTATGCATTTTATACTTAGAGCACTTCTCAATTTGGACAGACCTCATTTCAAGGACTCAGTAGCCATGTGTGTGACTAGTGGCTATTGTACTGGATAGCAAAGAACTAGAGCCTTGTTAATCAAAGCATCAGTATTACCTAGATATTTATTAGAAACACAGAGTCTCAGGCCACATGCCAGACCTGCAGAATAGAAACCTGTAGTTTAACAAGATCACCAGGTGATTCATATAAATATTTTTAAAATTTTCTTTTTCAATGTTTGTTTTTGAGACAGAGACAGAGCATGAGTGGGGTTGGGGGTGGGGTGCAGAGAGAGGGAGACACAGAATCCGAAGTAGGCTCCAGGCTCTGAGCTGTCAGCACAGAGCCCGACGTGGGACTCAAACTCGTCAACTGTGAGATTGTGACCAGAGCTGAAGCCAGACACTCAACCGACTGGGCCACCCAGGAGCCCCAAATATTAAAAAGTCTGAGAGACAATGTCCTAGAGCAGAATTTCTCAGCAGATTTGATGTGGCAAGATACTACAGGTATACCAAAAAAAAAAAAAAAAAAAAAAAAAGAGAGTCCTTCAGCCCTTAGGGATGGCAGTTGGTCTGAGTTAGCCAGAAGACCCTACCATTTACTTCTAAACTATTTACCACAGAATGCCATTCAAAAATCCATTTCTGTCTGTCATGACAGAAAAAAAAGTTTGAGAAGTCCTGCTGGAGAAAACCTCTCACAAAATACACAGTGAGACATGTACAGGGGTGACCACTGAAGAACAACCTATAAGAAAAAAAAATATGGAAACAACACAAACATCCATCAGTAGAAGGTGAGATAACTTGTGATATATTTCTTTTTTTTTTTAATGTTTATTTTTGAGAGAGAGACAGAGGACAAGTCCGGGAGGGGGAGAGAGAGAGGGAGACACAGAATCTGAAGCAGGCTCCAGGTTCTGAGCTGTAAGCATAGAGCCTGACACAAAGTCAGACACTTAACCGACTGAGCCACTCAGGCACCCCAGCTGTGATATATTTCTATTATGGAATGTAATATGGTAGTAAAATGTTTTACTAGATCTAAAAATACTGACATGGCTAGATATTGATGACAGTTGGTGGCTTCAGGGAGGAAAAGAAAGGACTAGAACTGGGAAGAAAACATAGGAGACATCAATTATTATGATTCTAATTTTTAAAATTTTCTAAAATATGAAAAAAACGTTTACATTTCTTCATTTTGGGTGACTGGGTGTATGGGACTGCCTTATTATCTTTGCACTTTTGTATTTGGGAAGAGGTTTTGCAAGAAAAACCCAATCTAACCAAAATAGGAATAAATGTACATATAATTTCAAATGAAACAAATATACAGAATAAAAAGTCCTACTTTACTGCTTCCCTCAATCTCAGGTTTTTCCCCCAGAGTTAACCATAGTTGACAGCTTGGTGTACATCATTCCAATCAAGTTTATATCAATTTCCAAATATGTAATTTCTATATATCCATAGGCTCTTAAGAGAGAATAATGAACATGTGTCTAGGGCTTGCTCTTTTTACTTAACAATATATCATAGACATCTTTCCTTGTCAGAACATATTTATCTGGCTCATTCTTTTCAATAGCTACATAGTATTCCCTTGTGTTGATACTCATAATGTGTTTAAAAGTAGTATTAAGGGGGACCTGGGTGGCTCAGTCTGTTAAACTTCTGACTCTTGATTCTGGCTCAAGTCATGATCTCACCGTCCTGAGACCCAGCCCTTTGTTGGTTTCATGCTGGGTATGGAGCCTGCTTAAGATTCCCTCTCTCCCTCTGCTCCTCCCCACCTCTCTCAAAAAAAAAAAAAAAAGAAAAAAGAAAAAAGAAAAAAAAAGCAGGGGGGCGCAGCAGGGAGAAGGAAAAAAGTGCAAGTAGCATTAGAAAATTGGAGTACTTTTACCTGAAGATAAAACAAAGTTTCCTTTAAATACTTTAAAATATTTATTTTTCTCATTTAATAAATTTAGTGATGATATAAAGAAAATTGGAACATTGCCTCTATCTCTCCCTTTAGATGGACGTAAGTAGAGAAACTACTTAATAGAAATGAAAATTTAAAAACACCTACTGAAGTCTCAGAAAGCACTTCCACTACCTTCTGTTTCAAACAGAACTTTTAGAAACAGAAAAAACTACTTTAGATATCCAAATAACAGCTCTCTTTTAAGCCCAATAATTTAAAGATCACTGGATAACGAAAATTATGTAATGCCTCTTAACCAAGATGCTCTGGAAATTATTTTTTATTCTCACGCCGCTATCATTAATGGACACCAGCTGTGGGCTCATAGTATCCTGGGTACATTACACAATAAAAACATAGACAGGATGTCACTGCAAATATGCCATGTACACAGCTTGGTTCTAATCAGCATCGTAATGAATACATATTTATTGAAGAAGATGGTGTAGTTAGGAGCCTAGACCCCGGAGTCGGACTGCCTGGGTTCCAATCTTGGCTCAGTCACTTATGTAATACAATGACCTTGAGCAAATAGTGAAGCCTCATTTTCTCCTCTGAAAAGCGAAGAAAATATCTCACAAGCCTGCTTTGAGAATTAAAAGAAATGATGAACATGCAGTATTGAGGAAAGTGTCTAGCCCTTCCTAAGCACTCAAGAGATAATAGGGATTGTCATTATTAGCACTACTGAATAATTACAATACTAAAGGAGTTCTGTTAGGACTAGATTGTACAAAAAATGTGGAACAGTTTCCCAGTTTTCAATAGCTTACAGTTTAGAAATCAATTTGAATATCCCAAAATGGAAAGATAAAAATAAAGAAGAATATCACATTCCTATTGACACTAAAAATTAAAACAAAATCACTTCTCAGTCACCTTACCCAAACATGTAAATGTTTAATCAGTTTATCTTATCTAAATACCTAATAGAGATAATAACACTATGCATATAATGGAGGTATGAATACAATCAAGTATATAGGTTAACCTAATAAAGCTTTCTAATATAAATATGAGATTGGGCTTATCTTTGATTACATACTGTTTGATCATGATATTGATCTCATGACCCACAAACCCATTAAGAGTGGCTTCAAGAGGCAGCTAAGAGACCATCACTGCCCATCAACTAGTAGCATATAAATTGACCCATATTTTGTAGGAAATGTTTTTAAATGTAAAGGCCAACTTATATGCAGTACTTTACAGTTCACAAAGTTCCTTCAACTTGCTACTTCCTTTTCTCCAAACTTGGGAGATGAACATGACATCCTTCATAACAATTTTAGGGCCTCCATTCAGTATGGATGATACAATTTGTCACATAAGGTGACTCTACATACTTTTACTCAACTAGTTCTACTTTTTTTTTTTTTTTTTTACCCTTAGTGTTTTGAAAATAAAGAATACAATCTGCAGTGCATGGATTAGTTTTAAAAGCCAAAAGTGACATTCAGAAAAAATGAAGTTTTGAGCTTGTGTTCCAATTCACTGTAAAACTGAAGTATAAATTACTTATTCAGCTTCACCAATCTCTGTATACTTCATGTTTTCTGCTTTATCTTTTCCAGATTTTTCTCCAGGGATATGTGTGCCCAGGTTCTTGTTTTGAAATCAAATCAAGTTAGAGATACTTACTCAGTACCTACTAGATCTAAAGCCCTGTCTAGTTGCTGGAGAGGGTCCAGAGATGGACAAGCTACTAGTCTCTGCCTTCGAAGAGCTTACAATCTACTTTGGAAAGCTGTAATACAAATACAGCATAATAAGGTCCACATAGCAGTTTGCAATGTGATAGGCATTTAAAGATTGGAGAGTGCCATAAACTTCAACTCATTTGAGCAAAGACAGAATTTTCATAGAAAAAGACAAAGGAAGACAGGCATTCTGGAAGAGCAAGCACCAGGCAGGACTGAGGAGCAGTGTTCAGGGATGAGTAGGTTGTCCAGATCTGTCACGGTTGAGAAAACATGTTACAAAGAACTTTGAATATTAGGCTAGGGAGTCTTATAGATAACTCAGTATTAAATGACTCATCATAAGTTTTGGGGACAGAGAGTTAGACGGTAAGAACTTCATTTTGAGAAGATTTACTCATGAAAAGTGTACATGATGAGTCAAAGTGGGAGACCAGGGACACAGAGATCACTGACAAAATTACCGCAATATTTTAGATGAGGTGAAACAGCTCTCTCAAGATTAAAAGTAAGGGAAAAAGTCAAAGAGGTTGGTAGGTAAAGGAAAACTAAAACTGGGGAAAGTTTCTGCCCCTAATATTTTTCTTTAAAGAGGAAACAGAGACCTGAGATTGTATAAGGGTAGAAAAAGAAAAGCAGAGGACAGATTATTGATACTTGGAGGGAAAGAGAGGCCAACCACTGAATCAAAGTCCTAGAGGAGAGAATGGAATGGCCCAGGTGGAGGTACTCATCTTAAAAAACCAAAACAAAACGTTTGTACTTCAAATGGGGTGACAGGAGGAAGAATGAAGATACATAGACACTTTGATAGTTGAGGAATTTATGGCAAATAATCTCAGTCTTCTCAGAAAGTAGGAAGAAGTTCATCTCTGTGTAAAGGAACTAGGAAGAGAGTGGGTGCTTGCTGTGAGCACGGGGCATTTAGAAAATACTGAAGAGTAAAAAAGTACTGATTTAAAAGCTGCTAAGATACCTAATGCAAAGGAAAAATAGTTAGAACGAATGGTCTTACTCAAAATTAATGTTTGTGCTTCAAAGGACACCATTACGAAAGTCATAATACAATCCACAGAACAAGAGAAAATATTTGCAAATCATCTATCTGATAGATGGTCTAACATCCTGAATATATAAATGAAAATACAAATAATCCAATTTAAAAATGGGCAAAGGATTGGAATTAGATATTTCTCCAAAGAAACACAAATAGCCAATACACACATGTAAAAATGCTCAACATCATTAGTCACTAGGGAAATGAAAATCAAAACCACAATTTCAGACCACCTCACATCCATTAAAATGATAATAATCAAGAACAAGTGGTCATAATTAAAAATAACAAGAGGTGGTGAGGGTGTGAAGGAATTCAAACTCTCATACTGCTGATAGAAATGTAAAACAGTTTGATAGTTCCTCAAACAATTAAACACAGAGTTACCATATGATCCAGCAATTTCATTTCTAGGTATAACTCAGTGAAAACATATATCTGCACAAAAACTTGAACATAATGTTCACAGCATCATTATTCATAATAGCCAAAAAGGAGAAACGATTTAAGTAGCCACCAAATGATGAATGGATTAAAAAAATGTAGGATATTGATACAATGGAATATTATTCAGCCATAAAAATGAAGCACTGATATATGCTACAACATGGATGAATCTTACAAACATTATGCTAATTAAAAGTAGCTAGACAGAAAAGGCTACACATTCCATGATTCCATTTATATGAAATGTCCAGAACAGGCAAATCTACAGAGACAGAAAGTAGGTTAGGGTTTCCAGCGACTGGGCGTATGGGACAATAGGGAAATCTGGAGTGATCGCTAACGGGTACAAGATTTCTTTTTTGCTGTGATGAAAATTTTATGGAATTACACAGTGTATAATTTGGTGAATATGCTAAAAATCACTGAACTGTACACTTTAAATAAATTAATTTTATGACATGTGAAATATATATAAAGATTTCTAGGCAGCAGTGAGTTCAGATTACCTGTATTTTGTATTACACCTATTTAGGATGGAATCATGGCTTTCTCAGGCTACAAGAAGTCTCACACAAGTCAGATTATAGGAGCTTCCCAGAGCAGAGTACTGGCAAGACATGAATGACAGAAAGTGAAAGGAATGAACAGCACATTGTTGGCCCATAAAGGCCCAGGCTCTTTCAAAACCTAACAGTAAAAAACAAATGCACAAATATGAACAGACATCTCACCAAAGAGGATACACAGGTGGCATTTAAGCACATAAAAGGACATTCAGCATCATGAGCCATTAGGGAAATGTAAATTAAAACCACAGTGAGGTATCACTACACATCTCTCAAAAGAACTAACATAGAAAATAACAACACTAAATGCTGGCAAAGATGCAAAAAAACTGGATTATTTATACATTGTTGATGAGAATGTAAAATGGTATCAACACTCTGGAAAACAGGCAGTTTCTTATAAAACTACACACAACCCTACCATACAACCTACCAATTGTACTTCTGGGCATTTACCCCAGAAAAATGAAAACCTATGTTCACACAAAAACCTTTACACAAATGTTTACAAAGCTTTATTTGTAGCAACCGGAAAATGAAAACAGCCCAGATATCCTTTAACAGGTAGTGGTTAAACAAGTTGTATTATACCATGGAATATTACTGGGCAATAAGAAAACTATTGGTACATACAACAACCTGGATGAACATCCAAGGAATTACACTGAGTGAAAAACACCAATACCAAAAGGTTACATAGGGTGTGATTCCATTTGTAGGAGGTTCTTAAAATGGCAAAAGTTATAAAAGTAGAGAATGGATTAGTGGTTGCCAGGGAAGAGAGACGGAGAATAGCAAAGAAGAAGGTGGTTATAAAAGAGCAAGAAGATGGATCCTTATGGTGATGGAGAGGCGCTTATCTTGAACGTATTAATGTCAATACCCAGTTGAGATATTGCACTATACTTTTGCAAGATGTTATTATTGGGGAAACTGGGTAAAGGGTACATTGGATCTCTCTGTATTATATCTTACAACTGCATGTGAATCTACAATTATCTTAAAATAAAGTTTAATTAAAAAATAGTTCAGGTTGGGCTGAAGGTAAACCAACCCAAAATGTGACATGCAGCTTTCACATCTATAATATGACGAATATAATGCCTACTAAGGAGAATTGAAAAAATATATATGTAAAGTGAGTAGCTTCTGAAACACAAGGTTTCTTAAGGATAAATGGTAGTTTAATGTACCATCTACCATCACTGAAATGGCTCAGCAACTGCAAACAGCTGGCAATGTCCAGAGGATTTATTATCAAGGACTCCATATTCGTTAAGTCCTTGAAAGGCATATTCATGATACCTAAAACCCATAAAAAAACCAGACCTCCCCTCCTAGTGCAAACTGGGTCCTCTCACTGAGAGACTTCTTCTGTTCAAGAATACTAGAAGTCATAAAAGAATGGATCTAAATAGATCTAATATTTACATGAGTCAGAAATCTGCATGTAAGCATCAGCTATAGCACAGAAGTTTGCAAAACTGGTTCTGGAGTCAGACTGCCTGGATTTGAATCTCACCTCATCCATTATTAACCATGTGACCTTAGTCAAAACAAGGGGTTCTCTGGGCCTCAGCTTCCTCATGTATTATAAGAATCAAAGAGATAATACATATACATTATCTCTGCATAGTGCTCTATAAGTACCCAATAAATGTTAGCTGTTATTAGCAATTAAACAAGGCTATATAATAATTAATTAGTGTGGTCAAACCTTTCCTGCACAGAAGGAATCACTTCAATGTTCCTAACACCTTATCCAACCCTTACTTAAACATATCTGGTGATGGGTAGCTCACTGCTTTTCAAGGCAAGCTATTCCAATTTTAGGCAGCTGCAATCGCTAGAAAGTTTCTCCTTCTATTTTTAATCCAAATCTTTAACTTCCCAACATTAGTCTTGGTTCTGCCTTTTCAAGCTATGAAAAATGTCTGGGCCCTCTTCCACACAAGCCTGTCACAATCTGGCACCTGCTATCTCATCATGTGGTGCTTTTGGAAACTAGTCTGCTCCTCTTAGTCCTGTGACTCAGGACACATCTCTCTGAGCCTGTTTCCTCATCTCAAAAGTTGGAGTCCCAGATTAAATAATCTCTAAGGTTTTTCCTCCCAGGAAGGAAATATTATCCTTTTCAGTCTCCCCATCACCTTGCTGCCTTCCTTTGAGTATGTTGCAGTTGGTTAACGTCCTCCTTAAAATGTAATCCCCTGAATGGAACACAAAACTGACGTTCTGGTCCTATTTAATGCAACTTAATAGAAGCATTTGGGGTTAACATCCTACCACTTTGCTTTATGGTGAGCTTATAGTTAAAAAAATTTCCTGGATCCTTTTGCCATAAAATGCTATCTTCTTTATCCAGAATTGATCTTTGGAATCCATAATCAGGATTATTATATTTATTTCTGTTTAATGTCAGCTTTTGAAGCTCTGTCCCATCATTTCAGCTCATGAAGCTTTGTTTTAATTTTAACTGTGTCAGTCATTCATTGTATTAATGAAGGTACATTGATCATATTCTTATCAGGGAAAAATTAAAAATATCTTTTAATATTCCACCACATATTAATTGCTTATATGTAAAAACTGCTTCCTCACTGTTTTTTTACCATTTTATTTTTTTAAATTTGTATCCAACTTAGCATATAATGCAACAATGATTTAAGGAGATTTCTTAATGCCCCTTACCCATTTAGCCCATCCCCCCCACAACCCCTCCAGCAACCCTCTGTTTGTTCTCCATATTTAAGAGTCTCTTATGTTTTTCCCTCTCCTGTTTTTATATTATTTTTGCTTCCCTTCCCTTATGTTCATCTGTTTTGTATCTTAAAGTCCTCATATGAGTGAAGTTATATGATATTTGTCTTTCTCTGACTAATTTCGCTTAGCATAATACCCTCTAGTTCTATCCACATAGCTGCAAATGGCAGGATTTCGTTTTGATTGCTGAGTAATACTCCATTGCGTGTGTGTGTGTGTGTGTATACACACACACACACACACACACACACACACACCACTTTATCCATTCATCCATCGATGGACATTTGGGCTCTTTCCATACTTTGGCTATTGTTGGTAGTGCTGCTATAAACATTGGGGTGCATGTGCTCCTTCAAAACAGCATACCTGTATCCCTTGAATAAATACCTAGTAGTGCAACTACTGGGTTGTAGGGTAGTTCTGTTTTTAATTTTTTGAGTAACCTCCATACTGTTTTCCAATATGGAAAACTGGATGCACCCGTTTGCATTCCCACCAGCAGTGCAAAAGAGATCCTCTTTCTCTGCATCCTTGCCAACATCTGTTGTTGCCTGAGTTGTTAATGTTAGCCATTCTGACAGGTATGAGGTGGTATCTCATCGTGGTTTTGATTTGTATTTCCCTGATGATGACTGATAAGCATTTTTTCACGTGTCTGTTTGCCATCTGGATGTCTTCTTTGGAGAAGTGTCTATTCATGTCTTTTGCCCATTTCTTCACTGGCTTATTTGTTTTTTGGGTGTTGAGTTTGATAAATTCTTTATAGATTTTGGATACTAACCCTTTATCCAATATGTCATTTGCAAATATTGTCTCCCATTCCATCAGTTGCCTTTTAGTTTTACTGATTGTTTCCTTTGCTGTGCAGCTTTTTATTTCGATGAGGTCCCAATATTTCATTTTTGTTTTGTTTCCCCTGCCTCTGGAGACGTGTTCAGTAAAAAGTTGCTGGGGCCAAAGTCAGAGAGGTTTTTGCCTGCTTTCTCCTTGAGGACTTTGATGGCTAACTGTCTTACATTTAGGTCTTTCATCCATTTTTAATTTTTTTTTGTGTATGGTGTAATAAAGTGGTCCAGGTTCATTTTTCTGCATATCACTGTCCAGTTTTCCCAGCACCACTTGCTGAAGAGACTGTCTTTATTCCATTGGATATTCTTTCCTGCTTTGTCAAAGATTAGTTGGCCATACATTTGTGGGTCCATGTCTGGGTTCTCTCTTCTGTTCCATTGATCTGAGTATCTGTTTTTGTGCCAGTACCATACTGTCTTGATGATTATGGCTTTGTAATACAGCTTGAAGTCTAGGATTGTGATGCCTCCTGCTTTGGTTTTCTTTTTCAAGATTGCTTTGGCTATTTGGGGTCTTTTCTGATTCCATACAAATTTTAGGATTGTTTGTTCTAGCTCTGTGAAAAATGCGCTTCCTTACTGTTAATGTTAGATTTTTTTTTTAGGAAAACCATGTATGCCAACAGAATTTTTTTAATTTAATTTTATTTTTTAATGTTTATTTATTTTTGAGACAGAGAGAGAGGCAGAGAAAAAAGGAGACAGAGAATCCCAAGCAGGTCCTGCACTGTCAGGGCAGAGCCTGATGTGGGGCTGAAACTCACAGAGGGTGAGGTCATGACCTGAGCTTAAATCAGGAGTCGAGATGCTTAATTCACTGAGCCACCCAGGGACCCCTAATGTTGGATTGTTTTTAAAGATATTTCTTAAGAGTTCTGATGTACAAACCAACTGAAAACATGTTTTGATTCTTTCAACTTCATTAGTTCTCTTTTACTGATCTTAAAACCAGGACATAAAGTAGTCAAAACAAAGAGCAGGGTATGCCTCTCACTGTGTTGGGACTGCCTGATGGGAGAGGAACTGATCCATACCACTCTGCAAACATTTGCACCTTCTTCTATTTATAACAAGTAATGAATGCCTTTCCTTTGTTAATTAAATTGGAGATTTTATTTTCTTTTCATATGAAATTTATTGTCAAATTGGTTTCCATACAACACCCAGTGCTCATCCCAACAGGTGCCCTCCTCAATGCCCATCACCCACTTTCCCCTCCCTCCCACTCCCCATCGACCCTCAGTTTATTCTCAGTTTTTGAGAGTCTCTTATGGTTTGCCTCCCTCCCTCTCTAACTTTTTTTTTCCCTTCCCCTCCCCCATGGTCTTCTGTTAAGTTTCTGAGGATCCACATAAGAATGAAAACATATGGTATCTGTCTTTCTCTGCGTGACTTATTTCACTCAGCATAACACTCTCCAGTTCCATTCACGTTGTTACAAAAGGCCATATTTCATTCTTTCTCATTGCCATGTAGCATTCCCTTGTGTATACAAACCACAATTTCTTTATTCATTCATCAGTTGATGGACATTTAGGCTCTTTCCATAATTTGGCTATTATTGAAAGTGCTGCTATAAACATTGGGGTACAAGTGCCCCTATACATCAGCACTCCTGTATCCCTTGGGTAAATTCCTAGCAGTGCTATTCCTGGGTCATAGGGTAGATCTATTTTTAATTTTTTGAGGAACCTCCACATTGTTTTCCAGACAGGCTGCACCAGTTTGCATTCCCACCAACAGTGGCAAGCGGGTTCCCGTTTCTCCACATCCTCTCTATAGTCTCCTGATTTGTTCATTTTAGCTACTCTGGTGTGAGGTGGTATCTGAGCGTGGTTTTGATTTGTATTTCCCTGATGAGGAGCGACGTTGAGCATCTTTTCATGTACCTGTTGGCCATCCGGATGTCTTCTTTAGAGAAGTGTCTATTCATGTTTTCTGCCCATTTCTTCACTGGATTATTTGTTTTTCAGGTGTGGAGTTTGGTGAGTTCTTTATAGATTTTGGATACTAGCCCTTTGTCCCATATGTTATTTGCAAATATCTTTTCCTATTCTGTTGGTTGCCTTTTAGTTTTGTTGATTGTTTCCTTTGCGGTGCAGAAGCTTTTGTCTTCATGAGGTCCCAGTAGTTCATTTTTGCTTTTAATTCCCTTGCCTTCGGAGATGTGTCGAGTAAGAAGTTGCTGCGGCTGAGGTCAGAGAGGTTTTTCCCTGCTTTCTCCTCTAGGGTTTTGATGGTTTCCTGTCTCACTTTCGGGTCCTTTATCCATTTTGAGTTTATTTTTGTGAATGGTGTAAGAAAGTGGTCTAGTTTCATTCTTCTGCATGTTGCTGTCCAGTTCTCCCAGCACCATTTGTTAAAGAGACTGTCTTTTTTCCGTTGGATATTCTTTCCTGCTTTGTCAAAGATGAGTTGGCCATACGTTTGTGGGTCCAATTCTGGAGTCTCTATTCTATTCCATTAGTCTATGTGTCTGTTTTTGTACTAATACCATGCTGTCTTGATGATGACAGCTTTGTAGTAGAGGCTAAAGTCTGGGATTGTGATGCCTCCCACTTTGGTCTTCTTCTTCAATATTACTTTGGCTATTCGGGGTCTTTTGTGGTTCCACACAAATTTTAGGATTGCTTGTTCTAGCTTCAAGAAGAATGCTGGTGTAATTTTGATTGGGATTGCATTGAATGTGTAGATAGCTAAATAGGGTATTTTAAACATAGCTAAACTACCTGTCCTCCTGAGGTGAAGAAGGTAAAGATTATTATGGAAATTTACTGTCATAGACAATTTAACAAGTTTTAAAAAGCTTTAGAATTAGTTATTGCTTGTCTCCATTATAAAAACTTCCATTGAAAAGCTCAGTGGTTTTCCTTTTGTAGGACTCCAGAATTTACCATGTTACATTCCTTTATGTCATACTAATTAACATCCATATGACTGTGTTCAAGTTCTAAGAAGTTCATTTCACTAACTGGATTATGATTGTAAATGTCAGATACTGTCCCTTTCAAAGCTAAAAATGTCCCAAATTTTTGTTAACAAAAAAATAGTCTGTGCTTATTATCTATAAATTATACCTTGATAAAATCTTTAAAATGACAAAAATAGCAGTGCCTGGGTGGCTCAATCAGTTAAGCATCTGACTCTTGATTTTGGCTGAGGTCATGATGTCTCAGTTTTTAAGGTTGAGCCCCATGTGAGGCTCTGCACTGACAGCACAGAAGGGATTCTCTCTCTCCTTCTCTCTTTGCCCTTTCCCTGCTTCTCTCTCTCTCTCTCAAAATAAACATTTTAAAAAACATTAAAAATCAAAATAAAAAACAGTAAAAATTTCCTCTTTCAGGTAAATCTTGGTATTTCTCTCCCTGTTGCATGATTTCCTCTATATTCTCTAAATGCATAGGGATTTTTGATTATTATTATTATTTTGACAGTCAAACTTTACTGACCACCTATTACCATGCTGACATGTTCACAAGAGCAAAAAAGCAAAACATGGACATTAGAATCTTGACCCCCCTCAAACCTTGACCTTGTCTCACTGCACAGTTTCACTCCTGGTTTTCGCTGTAGGTTTTACAGACTGACCCCACTGTTCACAAGAGTCACTCCATGATGGCTGCACTTGGCCTAATCTCAAGTTGATGACACATCCCCTTTCAAGCCATTCCCTCCTCTGGGACCCATATCCTTTAACAGACAAAATGGGTCCTCTCTGATGGCAATTTTTATGAAACTTTTTTAACCTGGTAGAATTTTGTGGTCCATAACAATAAAACATTAGTATGAACTGTGAGCTAGACCATGGGGATATGTAATGACATAACACAGTATCTGTTAAAATGGGATTCTATCTGTAACCTATTCCAGTCAGCACTAATCCAAATGGTATCTATTCTTTAAAAAGAGACAAGAACCTAAGGCCTCATTCTAGAATATCTTTTTCAAGTCTGGGCTATATATCCATTGTAACAAGATTGTCTAAACTGGAAAATGGGAAACAATTAGTCTGCTTTGCAGACAAGTCACTGCATCCTTAGTCCTGAAGCATTATCAAGTATATCTGTAAAATGAGTTGATGAGACTAAATTACTGATTTTCTGTCTGCTCAGACTCATAGGAACCCCCACCTACGAAAGTAATATTGGGCTACATGTTAATTTTATTTCAAAAAGCTTATTTGCTACATCATCTAAATAAAATGTCATATCTTTTTTTTTTTTTTTTTTTCTGAGCTGGAGTTATGGTCCTAACCATGATTTTCCTCATGTTGACCAGAAGTCCTGCTCGGCTTTAATAAAATTAGGAAACAAATGCATTATTACTTAATCAATGTAGAATAGTAAATCTTTCAAAATTTGGAGGCCACGGGAAACAAAATTATTAAAAGGATCTTTGGCAAAGAAAAAATGGTAATCACAGAGCTAGATCACTGAGTATATTTTCAGCTAATAATTACTGTGTACTTACCTGTGAAAGGTTTTCCTCTAGGTCTGAGGGTTATAGGGATAACATTGAGAGGTCCATGATACAGTCCAATGAAGGGGATGATCTCTTAGGTGCCTTCCATCTGCAATATGGAAGGTCTACCTATATGTTAAGGGGAAAGTTGTTTGTTGTTGGTAGTGCTATTTTAATTTATGATTTTCCCCTCAACTGTAGTTAGGCTATAAGAAACTTTTAAAATTTCCTCACAAAGGGCACAAAACTCCCTGCCTGCTTTTCATAATAATGTCAGTTTTTATGCCATCACCAACCATTCCTACCTAGGTCTACATATCAGAGATCTAGAACTTATACCATTAGCAACCAGGAGATGGGAGTATCGGGGTCTTTCTTGAGGCTAAGGTCATAGCAAGGGTTGGAAAAGCTCAGGATGATGAATAGCCAGCTTCTCTGTCCAGGCCTCAGTACAAGCGAATCTTGATGGGAAAGTATGATTCTTAGGTCCTGCATAGTATAAAATAGAACATGTTTGCTTCTTGTCTCTGCATAATAAATCTCTTAAAAACCACACAGCCCTTGGAAGGTTACTAGACATTGCTGGTTTGATACAGAGCCATCATTCGTCAGCCCAGAAAATGTCATCTCCCTGGCTTAGAGAGTAACAATTTTAAAGTATCGGATGGGAAATGAGGTCTTAACCAAATAGACCTCAAATTGCAAATTCTAAAGTGGTGTCAATTTTAATGGAGAATAAATAAATCACTTCCAACAAGATGCATCTTAACCCTTGAATAGCCATAGTTTATCACAGATATTAAAGGATCTAAGTTCTTAAGCCTCCATTTCCAAGCACATAGTTTAAGTATTATAAAAGAACAAGTATTTCTCCTATTAATTTAAGTAAGCTCTGACCCAACCTGCTTTTTTGACACCTGTAATAAAAAACATTCAATGGCAAATATACCTAGATGATGGTATAAATACAGAACACTATCCTCTTTAGACAGTACTTTCCTTTTACATAGGTTCCACTGTATCGAAGGAAACAAGTATATATGCATCCACCTAAGCATTCAGAGTTGTCTCCCCTGCATGTTCCCTTTTAGACCCATTTCTTCCATAGAAATTCCATACGGAAAGGAGTGAGCCAACTCAAAAACCAACTGTCTAAATTCAATTATTCACTCCCCTGGTACGAGAGTAGGAACTTGTGAAAACACAAGTCCCAACAGGCAGAAGGAAATAATCTGAAAAATGAAAAGCTCTATGAACCAGTACAAAGGTTTCCCAGTCTCTGGGTGTGAAACAATTCCTCGTCAAGTCATCTCTCAGTCTGAGATGCCCAGAAATAGGTTATCTGAGAGTAGCCCATGCTTGTTACCAGAAATCTCAATTCTAGCCGTTACATATACTCTTAGAAATACCCAACTCATCTACATGGCTGGCACATATTTGCTCTTGGATATAGACTGCTGTAGAGAAAAGTTGTGATGTCTGAAATCACAACATTCTTGTCCTGATTCTTTCCCCAGAAAACATTTCTTTTGCTCACTGTCGCGGAACATTATTCCTGGGGAGATCTATAAGCCAAAGATGACAGGTTACAGCATATCCATGTCAATGGGTAACTGAACACAGTTTAGGAGTCAACTGTCATTACCTATCATGGCTTAACATTCAAGTCAATCAAAGAAGGTACCCTCTACTTAGAACACACACACAACTATTTTCCCTTTTCTTCCTAGGAACTATGGTGTACTATTCTGGGACAGGAAATATTACTAGAATGGCTGAGGTTCTGTTTGAGAAAAATCATTACAGAGAAATGGGAATTTCTTTACACATTCTTAAATATAGGAGGAAAACATTCAATTGCATTAATCATCAAAAATATTAATCAAAACTATACAAGGCTGCAAAAAAATGACAAAAGGCCATTTCTGATATATTAAATTGGCAAAGTTTAGAAAGGCAATACTGTTTTTGGCACAACTTTTATATTGGGCATTTTGGCTATTTGTGCCAAAAATTTTACAATGCTTGTAACAACTGACTCAGTAATTCTACTTTAAGGGCATTTATTTTAAAGCAATAATCAAATATATATATATAAAGACTTATAAACACAAATGTTCATCCTCAAATAATAGGAAAATCTATTTTTTTTATAGAAATAATAGTCCAACAATAGGGATTTGGTTAATAAATTGTGGTGTATCCATGAGAGAATACTATGTAGCTATTTTCTAAAAAGGACACATTCTGCCATATCCTATATCAATTACTATCTCTGGCATAGTGTGATAGGAACAATTAAGAGTTTCTTTATAATATTTCCAAAATTTTTGAAAATTTGCAAAAGCATACTGTTTTTATATGAAGAAACAATGATTTATAACAGTAACAACTGCCTTGAGTACTCACTTTGTGCCAGATTGAACAGATAAGCGTTTTTTCAGTATCTCATTTAATCTTTACCATAATCTTATGAGGCTGGGTACTATGATTAGCACCATTTGAAACTACAGAAGTGACAGAGTTGGGACTTGAACACAGATCTAATTCCAAAGCTTGTGCCCTTGACCACTTTTAACCACTAAGAGATATCACATTTCTGAGTTACTTTTCTTGGAACCAAGTTTTCCAAGAAGCACTAACACATCCAATTTCATATGGAAAGAGAAAAATAGCAAATAAAGAGTTTGGAATTATTCCATACTAAAAGGACAAGGAATCCTTTATGAATCTACACATAGCTTGAATTTGGGTAGGGTACTGTTTCTATAAGCCTATGATAAAAGTGACACATGTCTAAATTCATCAAGCAAATTGGAGGAGTGGCCTCAAATCTCTACAGCACAGAGTTTCTACACACTTAGTTCTCTTACACTGTCACATGTTATTGATGTTAAGTGATACTTGGTGGCAATCATGATAAAGCAAACTTCAGTGACAAAAACCCCATTCACTTGGGTTTTGCTAAAATTGGAGATTTTCTATGATCCAGAGGATTTAATCAAGCTTTAAGCAATGATCGCCCAGTCAGTATGCACTCAGCAAGTCCCTCAGTCCTCTGATTTTGGGGCAAGAACGTGTTTTCACATGGATGAGCCATTCTTGGACACTTATATGAGGAACCATCACACATATTTTAAAGGAGTCATTCACATCTTTGAAAAACAACCTACACATGATCTCTATTTGAATGTTAAGGAATAACCTTAAATATATTCATGGGAAGTATTTAAATGTGTTCTTTCAAAAAAATGAGGTATTGTATGTTTCTTGTACTGAGCTCTATAACATGGTAAAATGAATAATTTCTCATTCATTTTTGCCTTTTCCCACTGCTATTGTAGCCAAACTAGATCAACCATGCAGTGAGCCCATCAACTATTTTGCAATAACTTATCATAAAAAATTCAAATGGCCAAATTGGACTTCATAGCTAACAGACTGTCTTAAATATATCAATTAGATAGTAGTAAATATCCACATAATTTGGAACTTACTGGAAACTAATCATGTAAAACTGATGTGGTTGTCGCCTTTTATGAGCAAATGATATTCTGTAGTAGATTAGTGACTAACTTCAGGAGAAAGCTGGCAAGATTAAACTTTCACATCAAACCCTATGAAGATTTACCTTGTCTAACTGTGAGTGTGAAGTCTGTAGGTAGTCAGGCTTAACCCAAAGGAAGACACCATAGCTGGACTCTAACACTCCACCATTTTCCCAGGATAGATCTGATTTTACTCTACGTGCTAGAGGGGATGCAAATCATTTCTTACATATACTGTACCACAAAGTAAATGCTCAGATAAGTAACTGCAAGATTAAAAAAAAAAAGACAGTGCAGCAAGCTCAAGTTCAAGGCCAAAAGACATTTGATGATTCAAATAAGTGAAAATATTGATAGGAAAATATTAACTTCTCACTTTTTAACCAAAATGACTCAACAGAGTCTAGAAAATTTTAAAATGTGATCATCACTAACAAATATAGTAAGTACTCTTCCTTTGAACAGAGAAGGGGGAAAACTAAGTGGCTAGATGTATTAAAGTAACTAAGTGAAAAAAGGTTTCTTCAAATACTGCCTATTACTGGACACGGAAAAGTGGGCATGGAAATTTTTAAATTTCATTAGGAAATAATTATAAAATATCTGCTATGGAAAGTAAGCCTATGCTAGGTTTCATGAAGGTTATGAAGATGAGAAAGTTTTAAAGTTATCATGATTTATGTATCCTTAAACAAAAAAAGGTAGCCAGTGAAGATTTAGGTTAATTTTCTAGCTTATATAGTACATGCATATGTTATATACTATGGCAGAAAATCCCCTAAGCTATCCATTTGCAAAGCAAAAAATAAGATTATTGAGAAAACAGGAGCAGAATGGCAGGGGCAGAGGGGCAAGAGCAGACTTAAAATCTTTTATTTTCTAAGGGCAAATGGTGATTATTTTCCAACTAGGTTTTTTTTTTTTTGAAAGTCAAAAGGCATGGTAACTGGCTTTTTGGATGTGGTTTTTCTCCCTTTTACTGTAGAAAGGAACTATATTTTCCAAAACCTATATCCTGTAACTGTTTTTTTCCTAAGGGTTTAAAGAACACCATGTAGCCTTACATTGGCTTAAATGATCAGACCCTACCATTTACCGAAAATTCAAATAAGCTGGAGAGGATTATCTCAAAAAAAGATTTTGTATAAAAATATCAAAGAGGGCTTACTATAAAACAGTTCAGTGATTGTAAGTAATGGCATGTCGGTGTCCTAAAATTCACACAGAGATTGACAGTGGTGATGGTTGTACAACATTATGAATGTATTTAATATTAATGAACCATACACTGAAAAATGGTCAAGGTGGGGGGGGGGCGCCTGGGTGGCTCCATCAGTTGAGCGTCCAACTCTTGATTTTGGCTCAGGTCATGATTACAGGGTCATGGGATCAAGCCCTGTAGAGGGACTGAGTCCTCCGCTGGGCTCTGCATGGAGTGTGGAGACTGCTTGATATCCTCTCTCTCTCTCTCTCTCTCTCCCTCCCTCCCTCCATCCCTCCTTCCCTCCGCCCTTCTCCCCCACACACATGCTCTCTCCCTAAAATAATTTTTTTTAATGGGCAAGGTTGTTAAGTTTTATGTTACATGTATTTTATCACGAATTTTAAAATTAGGGAAAAGAGTTGATGGGAGAGGTCCAACAAGCAGTGGACGACTCAGATCTGGGGTTCAAGACAGAAGATAGGACTAGTGATAGACATTTAAGAGCTTTGTACATAGGAGTATTATTTTGCATCACTGCCTGGCATGGTTATGGTGCTCTAATTTATAACCCTGAGATGCAGAGTCACATGCTTTACTGACTGAGCCAAGCCAGATGCCCCCAGAGTGTAAGCTTTTAAAGGGCAATGGAATGAATACCTTACTCATCTATGTGTCCTATGCAGCATTAGGACAACACCTCTAATAGGTATCTAACAGGTATTTATAAAAATTGAACTGGGAAAGATTGATGGTGGAGTAGGAGGACCCTAGGTTCACCTCCCACGCAAACATATCTAGGTAACTATCTATCCTAAATACCCCAGAAATTGACTTGAAGAGTGGCAGAACAAACTCCACAAGTAGAGGTAGAAAAGAGGCCACAATGAAGAAGGTAGCAAGTGTGGAGACACAGTTTGAGGGAAACAGACCATGGCTGCTGTGGTGGGGAGGGAGCCGTTGTCATAGAGAAGGGCAAGAGACAGAGAGGAGCACACAGGAAAAAGAATCCCCATAGCAGTTGGCTTGGAAAGTGAGAGGGCCCAAATTTCGTGACTTCTTGCAACCAGCAGGGCTTAAAGCCTGTTGTTTTAATGTTTATTTATTTTTGAGAGAGACAGAGTGCAAGTAGGGGACAGAATCTGTCAGACAGAATCTGAAGCAGGCTCTATGCTCCGAGCTGTCAGCACAGAGCCCAATGCAGGACTTGAACTCAGGAACTGTGAGATCATGACCTGAGCCGAAGTCACCAACTGAGCCACCCAGGTGCACCTTAAAGCCTGGTGTTCAAAAAAAATTTTTTTTAATTTTTACATTTATTTATTTTTGAGACACAGAGAGAGACAGAGCACAAGTGGGGGAGGGGCAGAGAGAGAGGGAGACACAGAATCGGAAGCAGGCTCCAGGCTCCGAGCTGTCAGCACAGAGCGCAATGCAGGGCTCGAACCCACGAGAACTGTGAGATCATGACTTGAGCCGAAGTGGGACACCTAACCGACTGAGCCACCCAGGCGCCCCAAAGCCTGGTGTTTTAAACGTCAGTGGGCACGGCTGGGACAGAGCCAGGAGGGCATTGCCCTGATCTTACAGAAAAGAAAGGTAAACAACGTGTGGACATACAGTGTGGAAACAGCAATCTGAAGAACACGTGGGACACACAGTGGGGAGCTTATTCCCTCATCTCAGAGCATGTCCCAGAGTGACAGAAGATATTTGCAAATGATGGATCCAATAAAAGATTAGTATCCAAAATATATAAAGAACTCATACAACTCAACACCCCAAAAACAAATAATCCAATTAAAAAATGGGCAGAAGATATGAACAGACATTTCTACACAGACAACATCCAGATGGCCAATAGACACATGCAAAGATGTTCAACATCACTCATCATCAGGGAAATGCAAATCAAAACTACAATATCACCTCATACCTGTTAGAATGGCTAAAATCAACAACACAAGAAACAAGTGTTGGTAAGGATATGGAGAAAAAGGAATCTTTGTGCACTGTTGGTTGGAATGCAAATTGATACAGCTACCGTGGCAACAGTATGGAGGTTCCTCAGAAAGTTAAAAAAATGATCCAGCAATCATACATACTATTGGGTATTTAATCAAGGAATATGAAAACACTAATCCAAAGGGATACATGCATCTCTATGTATCATTTACAATAGTCAAATTATGGAAGGAGCCCAAGTATCCATTGATTGATGAATGGATAAAGAAGATGCGGGGTGTGTGTGTGTGTACACACAATGGAGTATTATTCATCCATTAAAATGAAATCTTGCCATTTACAACAATAGGGATAGAGCTAGAGAGTACAATTCTAAGCAAAATAAGTCAATCAGAGAAAGACAAATACAGTAAAACCTTGGATTGCAAGTAACTTGTTCTGTGAGTGTTCCACAAGACAAGCAAATGTTTCTAACAAATTTTAACTGATAAATGAGTGATGTCTTGCAACACGAGTAGTACATGATGCCAAACGTCACATGATCACAACTGAGCCAATGATTCTTCTCTCATGTGTGCATGCTGCAGGATTGTGGGTGATTGCTTTGCTTCATTCTAGGTCAGGCTGCCTGCAGATATAGACCCTTTGCTGCCTTATTGCCATTTATATTAAATTCAGTATATGACAAGAGTTTATTAATACTGTACTATAGTCAACATCCAAGGGAGTGTAGACAATGGCCCCCATGCAGAAAAGGGTTAAAAATAAAGGCAGTAAGAAAAAGGAGATGATTCCAGTGGAAGTTAAGAAGGAAAACAATGAGAAGTATGAATGAGGTATGTAAGTGGCCAAAATTGCAAGATTTTATTAGAAGTCTACGTCTGCATCTGGACTACAGAGGATGAGAAAAAGGCAGAGGAATCCCTCACTTCAAATGAGATTAGGGAGATGTGTAAAATGTGAGAAACAGTGCAAAATTTTGTAGAAAAGAGCCACCCAAATAAGGCTGTAGCAGTGCGAGCGATGAATCTCTTTAACGACAATGCAATGTCACATTTCCACAAAATCCTCAAAAGAAGGCAAAAACAAGTGTCATTGGATAGGTTCCTTGTTAAAGTTGCACAAAAAGAAAAAGATTCCATTGAGCCAGTAGATAGCAGTGATTCTGTGAGTGACAGTGAAAGTCATCCTATTCAATAACCCTCCTCTCTCTTGTCTCCCTCACACCAGCCATGAAGGTTTCCAAAGGTAAGTGCAGGTTAATTTATTTTTCTTTATATTTTGTCTTTTCTTTAGTATTTTGTATTATATTACAGTATTGTAATCATATTTATACGAATAGCGGAACGAATCATTTGAGTTTCCAGTATTTCTTATGGAGAAATTTGCCTTGATATACAAGTGCTTTGGATTATACACGTTTCAGGAAAGAATTATGCTCACAAAACAAGGTTTTACTGTAACATATAATTTCACTCTTATGTGGAATTTAAGAAACAAATGAGCAAAGGGAGAAAAAGGTGAGAAAAAGAGACAAATTAAGAAACTGACTCTTAACTTTATTTATTTATTTATTTATTTATTTATTTATTTATTTATTTATTGGAAGAGAGATAGAGCAGGGGAGGGGCAGAGAGAGGGAGACACAGAATCTGAAACAGACTCCAGCCTCTGAGCTGTCAGCACAGAGCCCGACGCAGGGCCTGAACCCATGTACCATGAGATCATGACCTGAGCTAAAGTCGGACTCTTAACCAACTGAGCCACCCAGGTGCCCAAAAACTGACTCTTAGCTATAGAGAACAAACTGATGGCTACCAGACAGGAGGTGGGTGGGAGAATGGCTTAAATAGGTGATGGGGATTAAGGAGTGCACTTGTGATGAGCACCAGGCATTGTATGGAAGTATTGAATCACTATATTGTATACCTGAAACCAATGTTTAGTTTATTATATTAACTAGCTATAATTAAAATCTTTTTTTTTTAATTTTTTTTTCAACGTTTTTTTATTTATTTTTGGGACAGAGAGAGACAGAGCATGAACGGGGGAGGGGCAGAGAGAGAGAGGGAGACACAGAATCGGAAACAGGCTCCAGGCTCCGAGCCATCAGCCCAGAGCCCAACGCGGGGCTCGAACTCCCGGACCGCGAGATCGTGACCTGGCTGAAGTCGGACGCTTAACCGACTGCGCCACCCAGGCGCCCCTAAAATCTTAAAAGTTAAAAAAAATAAAGTATGTAAGTAGGAATTTAAAAAATTGAACTGAATCTGAGCACAAGACAGAGAACCTTCAGTCTTTTTCCATCTGGTGTACCTAGACCTGACATTTATAGATTTATTCTAAAACCTGGCTAATCATTTTGGCTCATTTGTAAATGAGAGGTCAGAGGTTTGCAGCTAGACCATAATGTCTGTATTTCAGAATCCATTTTACTACATGAACATCATCCAATAAAAAGTGCAAGCCAGGGGGGTCAGGGTGGCTCAGTCAGTGAGCCACTCGATTTTGACTCTCAATTTTGGCTCAGGTCATGATCTCACAGTTCATGAGTTTAATCCCTTGTCTGGCTCTGCATTGACAGCGCAGAACCTGCTTGGGCTTCTTTCTCTCTCTGCCCCTCCCCAGATTGTTTGCTCTCTCTCAAAATAAATAAATACATTTAAAAAAAAAAGTGGAAGCTAGAACTTGCTACTTTTTTGGTTTACTCAACTCCACACTCTCCTTGTATACCCACCCCCTCCTGAGAATCCTGGCTCATAGTTTCACAGCCAAAAATACGGCACAAGGTCAAGCAGTGCTCCCTAGGCAGGGAGGATATTCCCTCCCTTCCTTTTGGAAACACTTCAACTAACCCTGTTTTAGTTTGGCTGCTTTGCCTCATTTCAAAAATATTTCATTATACTCTATAGCCTTTCCCTGGTGCCCTAGTTAATTAAGTTTACATAATTTCCTACTGATTAGTTTTGAACAGCTTGTTCTGGATTTTCTCTCCTTTAATTTCTGCCTTTACTGACTGCTTAAAATCCTCAAATACAAACTTAGGAAAGTATGTGTTACCACAAAGATCACTGTACTAATACAACAAAAAGCACTCTGATTCTTTAAGAGATCTTCACTTGTCTGTTCCAGAAAACAAAGAAACTGTTAGGTGGAATCCATCAACAAGCCAGTAATAATAAACACAAAGAAGTCATTAGTTATATTCTTTCACAGACAAGAATGAACTCTGGTCCATTCCTTTATTTATAATACATTTCACATTTACTAAGATCCTTTGAGATTCTTTCTCTGAGCTTAAGAACCCAGAGGATTAATGAAAAAAATTACTAGATATGCAAAGATTATGCTCAAGCTGATTTATATCCCTCCTCAAACAGAATTCTTAACTGACATTTTACCTTTGTTTCTTGTGCCATAAATGAATAGCCTATAAGGTACTGAAAATGCATTCACTGTGGCCATCTTTGTGGCTGATGTGAATTGCCGCACAACCAATGGAAGTTTCTAATAATGAATATGGTCAAAATTAATGGGTCAGCTGTGCCGCAATCTGGTCCATCTGCTGCATATGCACAGCCTCAGAGGACAAGGAGGAAGGAAAGTGAACCCAAAACGTCAACACCAATATCCTAAAGCGTTTCATGATTCAAGAAATGGCATTAGACTTTTTTTTTTTTTAACGTTTATTTATTTTTGAGAGACAGAGAGAGACAGATCATGAGCAGGGAGGGGCAGAAAGAGAGGGTGACACAGAATCCAAAGCAGGCTCCAGGCTCTGAGCTGTCAGCACAGAGCCTGACACGGGGCTCAAACTCATGATCCATGAGATCATGACCGGAGCTGAAGTCAGAAGCTTAACTGACTGAGCCACCCAGGTGCACCAAAATGGCAACAGATTTTAAAATTACTCTGAAATCTGCTTTTCTCATAAATTCTTTAGTTTCTTGGCACTTTGGGGAAAATATAACAATTTAACTTCATAAATGGTCATTCTTAAGACCAAAGTTTCGCACAATGTTTTTTCTTGCTCATGTTAACTCTATAAAATAAAGTCGCCCCATCCTCCACTAGCCCACATCAGAACACAGAGGAAAAGTGAGTTTCAAGGTTGCAACAAATCTTCAAATACACTCTTACCCATGAATCAAGAATAAATCTGCAATGGCAAAAACCAAACAAATGTATTTAAAAAAAATATTCTCAGGTGACTTTTCTGGTGGTGAGATCCCCTCCACTCCATATACTGAAATATTCTAGGTCAGCCAGGATTCTTGCTATGCGACAGTCTTCCTCCCTGGAGGAACCAGTGTTTTATCTCTGGTCAATTATGGATTTTGTCCATAATTGACAGCCAAATGTGCTGACTTTTCAGAAACATGCTTTGTACAAATTTCATTCCAGTGTTCTTTTATTTCTGTTGAAAACTACCTTGTTTCATGTGCCAAGAAACACTGAGATGGGAGGTTTTTTTAAATTTGTTTAAAAAAAAATCAGTTTCCACATCCAGTATGCAGATTTTTTTTTTAAACCCAGACATATATAATCACTTCCTGAGAGCATAGCTGAAGGTCATATTATGCAGTGGTGAGATGTCAAGCAAAGAAATACATACATTTCAATTTACAAGCTCACAAATGGTGTCAGTACTTGGAAAAGAAAATTCATAGGCTTGGGAATGAAAGATAAGATAGGGAACACTGGCTAATTGGCTAATTCACAAGGATAGCCTCTCCTTGGAACACGCATAATTCCCATTATGATAAGCACTTTGCAGGTGTGCTGAAGGAAGGAGAGATAAAGTTTGGCAATTAAGTTAGTGTTTCCCCCAGTGAATTCTGACTCCAACAACGGTACCAAAGGAGTGTGATGCAATTATGAAACTCAATTTCACAGGATTTTGTGGCTGAAGATACTTTGTCAATGACTCACTGAAAATGCTCATAATTTATGCCAAGCTTCTCAAACACTTTCTGATTATATACTTTAAAAGACAGATTAAGGTGCCCTGTTTTTCATCTCTGGGCCTCTGTGGGCATATATAAATATCACAGGGTATTTCTTGCAATAATAAAACTGACAAAAGAACTGGAAATACACAAGTTATCCTAAACCATCCTCTCTTCAGGATGCATTCTGGAAGATTAAGGCATGCAATCCCACAGAAGAGCAGAAGTGAATCAAGATCCATTTTAAACCAAAAAAAAAATTATCTGATAAACTCCTTTTAAAACATTCAAAACAATGATCAAGGTTAGATTTCATTTCTCATTCCAGGCTTACATGGTTACCAACTGTTGAAACATTTTCATGCTATGTGCCTAAATTTTGAGGACAGAATTGCTGTCCATCCACAATCTAGCACATCTGTGTCCAACCTGACCACCTCAGCAGTCCTGCATAGGTGTCATGACTGGCTAACATGCTTCTAGCCAAGCTTCAACTCAGCCCAGGATTTTTCCCCCCACTGCTTTTATTTCATTGTTCTTAAATGCTTTACTGCTTTTCCTGTTGTTGTTAGAAGCCTAGAATGGTTTTACTGTTTAATGCATTTGTTGTGTTAAACATTAAAGACACTGAGATAAAGGTGAACCTGAAATAAAACAAGATCCGTGGGATCAAACAGTGAAAATAATAGAACATTCAAAAACAATGACAAAAGGCAAAGAGAGCAAAAACATAAAGACACAGAACAGTTTAAAAGGCCATACTGTGTCAAATCAATGGTTCATTCAGTTTAATATCTCCTCTCTGACAGTGGCACTAGGGTAAGTTGTATGGTAAAGCTTGTCATTCATGCTCTTTGATTTTGTCCTCTAAAGGTTAGAAAGACATCCTGAAAATATCTAGCTTTCATTAATAATACATTAAGCATCTAGTCATAATCTAGTCTTGGATTTGTCAGTATTTCTATCCAGTAAGTTATTTGTATTATTTCTTAATTGTTAAAACGAGTAATTCTTTTACTTGTTTTATTTTTTTAATTTTTTTTTCAACGTTTATTTATTTTTGGGACAGAGAGAGACAGAGCATGAACGGGGGAGGAGCAGAGAGAGAGGGAGACACAGAATCGGAAACAGGCTCCAGGCTCTGAGCCATCAGCCCAGAGCCTGATGCGGGGCTCGAACTCATGGACCGCGAGATCGTGACCTGGCTGAAGTCGGACGCTTAACCGACTGCGCCACCCAGGCGCCCTCTTTTACTTGTTTTAAAACAATATGTATTCTAATCCAGACTCTGCCAGTAACTAGGTATTTCACACTGGGCAAGGTGAATAATGTCTGTCTGAGTGTCCCTGTCTATGTAATGAGGGGGCAGAGAAAAAGCAATCAATTAAGTCCCTCCCTGCTTTCAAATTTTATGATTTGGCTACCAAATTTCAAAAGGATGTTAATACACTCATCCTTACATTATACATACCCACTGTCTTGCAAATCATAACCTCCTCCACCTTTGTTTTCTCTGGACTTCAAAGAATTAGCTTTTCCTGGTTACAAGAGTTCTCAAACATTAGATAATGCAACCCTAGGATGCCTGAATCATCATTACAGAATTCTCTACTGGCTGTCATCTTGATCCTGTTTGGATACTGTTACTGATAGAGAAGTTTATGAGGTGCCAAGGCAGCCCAATTCATTTTCAACTAACTCTAATTTTCAAAAATTATTCTGATATGAATTCGGATATAAATTTTGAAACACATCTATCTCCTTGCAACCTCTTGCTTGTTTCCTCTGGGGCAAGACAGAAGAAGAAGATCTAAATCTTTTTTCTACATGCTCCATGTGATAGATCTTCTAATACTGGAAGAAGCTATCACATTCCTCTCACTTGCCTCCCTTCTCCAGGCTAATCATCAGTTAGCCTTTATTCTTGTATCATAGTATTTATTTCATTGGGTACTCTTCTCTGAACAAACTTCACCTTGACAGTGCCTGTCTGAAAATATATCATCCCAGACAGAAACTAACACTTTAGCCAGAGGATAGTTAAGTGCTAAGAATAGAACGATTATATCCTCCCTTGTTCCAAACACCCATTTGGATGTTTCTATTAACACAACTAAGATCACATTAACTTTTGAGATTTACACTTTTTAAGGCACTGCTATTCAGCCATATTTTCCTGACCTTATATCCATAAGTGGATACAGATGAGGGCTAGAAGCTCAAAATAGAAAGTTGGCCACTAGGGGTGTTAGGAGACATACTTCTTATTAACTGTGTGACTTCGGGCAAACAACTTCAATTTCCTGTGCCCTGGTTTTCTCATTTCTAAAAAATTTTTTGAATGTTTATTTATTTTTGAGAGAGAGAGAGAGAGAGAGAGAGAGAGAGAGAGAGAGAGAGAGAGAATGTGAGTAGGGGAGGGGCAGACAGAGAGGAAGACATAGAATTTGAAGCAGGTTCCAGGCTCTGAGCTGTCAGCACAGAGCCTGACGTGGGGCTCCAACTCACAGACTGCAAGATCATGACCTGAGCCGAAATCGGATGCTTAACCGACTAAGGCACCCTATAGTTTTCTCATTTCTAAAATGGAAAGAACAATTCTTCTAAATATCTAAGATATTATAAAGATAAATTAGCAGATATAACAATTACTTCCTTAAGGTAAAAGAATTATGGAAAAACAGGCTATAGTTCCTGAATGATTAAACATAGAGGTTCTATATGATTCAATAATTTCACTCATAGGATGGATATACTCAAGGGAAATAAAAATATGTATCCACACAAACACTTGTACGCAATGTTCATAGCAACATTATTCATAACAGCCAAAAAGTAGAAGCAATTTAAATAACCATCAACTGATAAATAGATCAACAAAATGTGGTATGTCTGCATAATGGGATATTATTCAGCCATAAAAATGAATGAAGTACTGATACATGCTACAATGTGGATGAATCTTACATACATTATGCTAACTAAAAGAAGACAGACACAACAGGCCACATATTTTTGCATGACCCCATTTACATGCAATGTCCAGAATAGGCAAATATAAAGAGACAGAAAGTAGATTAGTGGTTGCCAGGTTAAGGGAAGAACAGTTTGAGAATTGACTGGTAAAGGGTACAAGGTTTCTTTTTGGTGTAATAAAAATGTTCTAAATGTGATTGTGGTGATGGCTACACAACTCAGTAAATACACTAAAAGTGAATTTTATACTAAAAGTGTATACTAAAAGTATTACACTTTTTAGTGTAAAAGTGAATTTTACACTTTAAATAGGTATATTGTATGGTTTGTGTTATACCTCAATAAAGTTTTTTTTTGTTTTTTTTTTTAATTTCTTTTTAATGTTTATTTATTTTTGAGACAGAGACATAGCATGAACAGGGGAGGGCCAGAGAGAGGGAGACACAGAATATGAAGCAGGCTCCAGGCTCTGAGCTGTCAGCACAGAGCCCGACGCGGGGCTTGAATTTACAGACTGCGAGATCATGACCTGAGCTGAAATCGGCCGCTCAACCGACTGAGCCACCCAGGCACCCAATAAAGTTGTTTTTTATTTTTTTTTAAATTTTTTTTCAACGTTTTTTATTTCTTTTTGGGACAGAGAGAGACAGAGCATGAACGGGGGAGGGGCAGAGAGAGAGGGAGACACAGAATCGGAAAC
Organism: Herpailurus yagouaroundi; assembly: GCF_014898765.1. NCBI lineage: Eukaryota > Metazoa > Chordata > Mammalia > Carnivora > Felidae > Herpailurus > Herpailurus yagouaroundi. Next base: position 10,666,718 of record NW_024412415.1, read on the forward strand.
AGGCTCCAGGCTCCGAGCCATCAGCCCAGAGCCTGACGCGGGGCTCGAACTCACGGACCGCGAGATCGTGACCTGGCTGAAGTCGGACGCCCAACCGACTGCGCCACCCAGGCGCCCCATAAAGTTGTTTTTTAAAGGAACTATAGAGAGGTGCCTGAGTGGTTCAGTCAGTTGAGAGTCCAACACTAGATTTCAGCTCAGGTCATGATCTCATGGTTCCTGGGATTGAGCCCTACATCTGTGCTAACAGCACAGAGCCTGCTTGGGATTCTCTCTCTCCTCTCTCTCTGCCCCTTCCCCACCTCTCTCTCAAAATAAATAAATAAATAAACAAATGTTAAAAAATATTTTTTTAATATAAGAACTATAGAAATGTAAGACATTCATTTACTTGTTAGGTCTCTAGTGAATAACCAACAGCAACTCTAAGAATACTTCGCATGCGTAAACCACAGCCAGGTATAAGGGTACATAAATGCCTGTGATCTGAGCACAAAGCAATTGCCCATGGAAATCTAATATAGCCACTGGGAAATGTTCCCATATGTACAACCTTCACTCAGCAGCTGGCATTTATATAGATTCTTATTTAACAAATGTAACTATCAGTTTGTTGTGAGTTTTTAAAAGTGAACAAGTACTCCAAATAAACATTGTAGCCTAAAGAATGTTCATTAATTAATTCATTAATATACATTAATTAGTGGTAATGGGGTGGACCAAATAACCTGAAAAGCCTTTCCCAGCAGAACTCAAACCCAGAGTGCAATATACAAACATCCTTTTAAATATATAGCTAAATTTTCAAGAAAAGAGGCAACTCTTGAGGGGCCAAAATAGAAAATTAAATAAAAAACAGTAGAGTAAACAAATGACCTGATGCAGAATTGGTCTTGAAAATATAAGGGGCTACATACGACATGAGAAGCCAAGGAAGAGGGTCTTGAATCAACCTAAGGAGTTTGGACTTTATCTGGTAGGCATAGAGTTATAAGAGGATGTAAAGTAGTAGTTGTCAATTATGCCTCAATGAAGCTGAAAAGAAATGTAGAGAAGCAACATGATCAAATTTGTATTTTAGAAAAATTTTTCTGGCAGCAGTATGGCTAATGGATTTGAGGTAACCAAACCTGGGGAAGAGAGACAGGTTAGAAGACTATTAATAATAACTAGATTTATTGAGTTCTTATGTACCATCACAGAACTAAGAGCTTTATACATATTACCTCAATTATTATAACAACTCCACACTGAGATTATTCCATATTTTGATCAATAAAGAAACTGAGACTCGGGTTAAATAACTTGCTCAAGTCACATAATTAGCAATTAGTTAGGTTAAGATATACTAAGAGTCTGATGATTTAAGTGGAAGTTGAAAAAAAGGGCTTAGAAGGCAGAATTGAGAGAGCCTGATGACCAGTTAGCTATAGGAAAACAAGAAAGGGAGGTGTTTAATTTCAATACAAGTAGTAATTACTCTCTGTATGTGCTTTACAATATAACATTATAAAAGGGATATTGGAGGTTACTCAATAAGCTAAATAAAAAATTCCATGACACAGTAATTCCACTCCTAGAGATACATGCAAAAGAACTAAAAACAGGTATCAAACAAATACTTGTACATCAATGCTCAGAGAAGCTTTATTTACAATAGCCAAAATGTGGAGACAACCCAAATGTCTATCAAGAGAAAAATGGAAAAACAAAATATGGTATAGTCATACAGAATATTAGTCATCTATTAAAAGAATGAAGTACGGATACATGCTACAACATGGATGAACCTTGAAAAAATCATGCTAAGTAAAAGATGCCAACACCAAAGACCACATATTACATGATTTCATTTATATAAAATATCCAGAATAGGGACATCCATAGAGACAGAAGGCAGATTAGTGGTTCCCTTGGGTTGTGGATATGATAGAGGAATAGGGAATGATTCCTCAATAGTTGTGGCACTTTCTTTTACAATGATTAAAATGTTCTGGGACTTGATAGTGGTGATGGTTCAACAACATGGTAAATATACTTAATACCTCTGAATTTTCTGTTTTAAAACAATTACAATGGTAAATTTTATGTTCTGTGTATTTTACCACAGTTTTTAAAAAGGGGATTGGCCTATTGATGGAACACTTCCATGGAGATAAAGGGTAGAACTGTTACAGATGAGTGAGAAGGATGCATTTGTCTTTTAAAAAAACAATAATTATATATTTTATGAAAAGATTCACACTGTGAAAGGGGAACTGGCCTTAACAGAGCACTACTATGGAGAGGATTTCCATTCACAATACAGTATCACCATTCATGGTCTTGATAATACAAGAGGCAACACAGGGTCAGGGTTAGAAAGAGACAGAGCTAGTCCCTACCCTCATAGGTTTTAGAATCAAGGAGAATAAGTAGGATTCACAGAAATCTCAACTGCATACCAGTTAAAAACAATGTAAGATAAAAATTAAAGAGCAGTTCAGTCAACATATGCTGTGAGTTCAGAGGGGAAAACAGGGAAGGCAGTGTAGAAATAAACATGAAGGGAAAACCTAGTGCACTAGTTCAAAGCTTGGGTTTTTAGGTGGAGCACATTGGAGATTTACAGTAATGAAACTACTCTGTATGATACTACAATGATGGATACATGTCATTATAGATTTGTCCAAACCCAAAGAATCTACAACACCAAGAGTGAACCCTGATGTCATCTATGGACTTTGGGTGACTGTGATGTGTCAACAGAGTTTCATCATTGTAACAAATGGCCCAACTCTGCTGGTGGATGCCCATATTGGGGTAGCTATGCATGTGCAGTGGGGGAGATGGAACATGGGAACTCTGTGCCTTCCACTCAATTTTGTTGTCAACTAAAACTGCTCCAAAAACTAAAATCTATTAACAAAAATAGTGCAGATTTCAGAGCCACACTGAACTTTGGCTGTACCATTTACTACCTCATGCAGGTTACTTTTCCTCAATTTTCTCATCTGAAAAATGGGAATAACAACAGAACCTATCCCAAATTGTTGTGAGGATTACATAAGTTAGTATATATTTAAAATGTTTTGAATAGAAAGTACTCAATTAGCTATCATCATTACATCATCATCAGCATCCCAAGCACTGAAGGAGGAGTAAATCATATTTAGGAATAAAACTCAGTATTCCAGGCCAGCAATTTTCAAACGTTTTTGAGTGTTCAATTAAGACAAAAACTGGAAGCCCAGTATTTACATGGAATTGAAGCACGGCTGTAACTGAAGTGATTCCTACATGGTGAGTCACATCATTTGAGAATTGTCCTGGACATTACAGAGCACTTACTTGGCGATTCGTTCATTCTTCAACATTTGGTGACCATCTATGTGCTAGTTGGTTTTTTAAAAAAGATTTTATTTTTAAGTAATCTCTACACCCAACATGGGGCTTGGATCCACAACCCAGAGATCAAGAGACACACGTTCTACCAAATGAGCCAGCCAGGCCCCTACTATGTGCCAGATTTTGTAAGAGATCATGAGTATTTGGCAAAGACAGACCTAGAACCTGCTCTTCAAGGAAGTTACATATACCCTAGTTGATAAGACAGGCAAGAATCCAACAACTTTTTAATACAACTTCACTGAGAAATAATTCGCCTGATAAAATTCACCCATTTAAAGTATACAATCGAATGGTTTGTGGTGTATTGCACGAGATTGTGCAACCATCACTATAATCAATTTTAGAATATTTTCATCACCCCACAAAGAAACTCATTACCCAGGAGTCCATTCTTATATGTAAAATAAGAAAGAAAAAACCCTATGTAAAACTATTACAAAGGTTATAAGTGTATGCATAATGTGGAACTGACCATTCCTTGTCAATACAAGATCCCAGGAGATAAACAGACATGCCAGCTTTCCTTTAAAAAGGTGATCATTTCAGGGCACCTAGGTGGCTCAGTTGGTTGAGCATGTGACTCTTGATTTTGATTCAGGCCATGATCCCAGGGGTCATGGGACTGAGCCCTGTGTTGGGCACTGCACTGAGCATGGAGCCTGCTTGGGATTCTCTTTCTCCCTCTGCCCCTCTCCCCAGCTCGCAATGCTCTCTAAAATTTAAAAAATTTATTTGAGTGGTTCAACAATCAGAGCAAGCAAAAGGAAAAGAATCAGGAAGTAAGGAATAACAAGAATCTCACTGGATGAAATCCACAGTGCATGAAGCCAGGTAAATCAAGACATCATAAGTGCACACGGCTGAAGAGGTGAAAAAGTAACTGGTTAGGCATAAGAGCCTAATAAAATTTTGGTTTCCAGCCTTCCTTTTATCTTAAAAGTGAGTGCATAGTAAAAACTTCCATCACTGTGTCCCTTAGCACTGTGTCATGAGCGTGTGTTTGTGCACACACACATATGCTCACTTTTATCACTCACTTGAACTATATCTGTGATTTAGGGAAATTCTACTCCAATCCCCATTTTAAACATGGCTGTTGTGAAGTTCAGGCCAAAGGCAGACTATGACAATGCCAGGAATCTGAAAATGTGTGGTAATGGTTAATGTCAGATGCATCAGGGTACAATTTTAGATCCTATGTATAAGCTTCCAGGCCAGAAGCAAATTACTTAATCTCTTCGAGCTTCAGAACACTCACCCATAGAATTATCAAGATGATGTAAATAAAATACTCAGTTGAGTGCTATTCTTTTTAGATGCCCCATATATGTTACACTAACTTTAATTATGTGCATAATAGCCAGATTTTATATTTTGATGTGCAACTATATTTCAGTATATACAATATTTAGCCGCAACAGTCAGTTCAAGATACTTTTTTATCAGAGACAAAATGCTGCAGAAGCCTTCTCTGAATTACCAGAGAGATGAATAACTGCAATTTTCTCCTGAAGATGTGTGTGTTTAAATTAGGTCTTATTGTACTCATTTCCAAAGAAAGTACTATATTTTAATCACTCTACCTTCCCTGTTTTGAATGTTTTAAAAGATCACTATGAATTCTTACCACAACTACTAAATTCTTCCCAGTGCTAAAGACTGCAAATATGCAATCTGAGAAAATGGGCAATTTGAGACTATCTAACAAACCAGCTTGGGGACCTTGCACAAAGAACACTGTAACTATGGAAACACTTGGCAATGGAGTTACAACATAAATCAAAGAACCTGTTTCATTATTCAAGTACCAAGCATTTGAGATCAATTTATAGCAACTGTAAGCTATTAATAATTGTATTCTATTCAATTTGTCAAACATGATTTTCTCTCTCCATGAGATCTTTAGGAAATCCTTAAGTGTTTTCCTTAAGGAGAAGGAAATGATAAATTAAATCCACTTAAGTGGTGCAGTGTACCTGACTGGTGGTTTTGATCCATTTATAAAACAAACACTATGAAATCAGGCTTAGTTGGCATTTAGCATATGCTTTGTTATGTGTGTGTGTGTGTGTGTGTGTGTGTGTGTGTGTACACACACACACCGATGACCTGGTTCCCCAATCAGGATTATAAATTCCTCAAACACAGGAAACATAAACAACTTAAAAGATACCACATTATCAGTACCTAGCAAGGGGCTCATGATATAGTCTATAATGAGTGCTTTCCTGGCTAATTTAGCTCTTCTTTTCCTAAGCACAAGAGACTTTGGAAGAAGATAAATCACAGCCCATTAACATGAACAGGATTTTACGATGGGGAAAAAGAGAGCCCTACAGTGCAAAGTTCATGAAAGTTATCTTTAGGAAGTATATAAGCTATACCCTTCACAAACATGGTGGTTGTTTCCTTACTAATTTTTCACAAACTTTTTTTTTTCTTTTGAGAAAGGAAACTCTAGGCCAGTTCTAACTTTTAATTTCCTTCTGCTCACAGGAAGGTTTGTTAACTGACAGGTTGTTTTTTTTTTTCTTTACAACTGTGTACTACCTGAGCCTCTACGATCCTCTCTCCCTATTTCCCTTCAGTCAAAACAGGAGGGGGAAATTACAAATAGAATTTTAGGATAAGGGCACCTGGGTGGCTCAGTCAGTTGAGCATCCGACTTCGGCTCAGGTCATGATCTCGTTGTTTGTGAGTTCGAGCCCCGCGTCGGGCTCTGTGCTGACAGCTCGGAGCCCAGAGCCTGCTTCGGATTCGGTGTCTCCCTCTCTCTCTGCCCCTGTCCCACTTGAGCTCACTCACTCGCTCTCTCTCTCTCAAAAAATGAAGAGACATTAAAAAAAAAGATTAAAAAAAAATAAAGAAAAATTTTTAGGATAAAGCTCAGGCCTGCCAACATATATGCAATATCAATAGTGAGCCTCTTTGTATGACACAGGGATGGAAGAGAAACCGATCTTGAAATAAATATACATGTTCTGATTGATTTGGGTTTAATGTTCCCAATTTAAAAAGTAAGGGGAACTAAGTATTTCATATTTTTCTCTCATAAAACAGTAATTTGTAGGTCTTGTTTGGTCTGCATTCTCTTGGGAATCTAGTCCCTTGACTCAAAGGGCCTCTTCCCTCTCTTGCTTGTGTCTACCTGTCCTTGCAGATGCTACTTTACAGTGTCTTCTAGTCAGCTTTCACCCTTCCTGTTCTGAAGAGCTTTCATTAATTCTCATCCGAATTACTATATTCACCTCCAAATTGGCTTCACAACTCCTATATTCCCCTGTAATTCACTCTATATGGTAGTGCTAGATTAATGTTCCGGAAATATAGTTTTGATCCTTTGCTGAGTCACAAATATTTGTTAAGCACATATTTTCCGCATCACATGCTACATTAGACCCTAATGATTCAAAGAAAAAGACACACGTTTTTTATCTCATGGAGCTTACATTCTAATGATATAATTTCTCTGTCCAAAATCTGTCGATTGTTCTCCAATGTCAATGGAATTCAGCATAATTTCTTCACTCTGCCCATCAGAGGATATGAGCTAGGTGATGCTTGTAGATTAACCTCCTAATGCACTTTGCCCTCTGTTCTGGTGAAATGAGTTTTGCACACCGTGAATTTTGCTATATCCATGTTCCTATTTACTCTGGCCTCTGTACCTAGAATCCCCTCCCCAACGCCATCTCATCCTCCAGAAATTCAACCTATATTTCTTTTTTTATTTTATTTTATTTTATTTTATTTATTTATTTTTTATTTATTTATATATGAAATTTATTGTCAAATTGGTTTCCCTACAACACCCAGTGCTCAGAAAATTAAAAATAGACCTACCCTATGACCCAGCAATAGCACTGCTAGGAATTTATCCAAGGGACACAGGAGTACTGATGCATAGGGGCACTTGTACCCCAATGTTCATAGCAGCACTCTCAACAATAGCCAAATTATGGCAAGAACCTATATTTCATAGCCAGTGTCAAGTGAAATCTTCATAAAGTCTTTTATGACCCCATATGCTAACGTTATTGTCTCCCTATGCTATTCTTCTGGAACTTTTACCTTGCATTGCATTATACTAATTGTGTATCTGTTCCAGTTCTATTTAATTACTTATAGGAATTAGCACAGAAACTTGTATAAATTAGGTAAGGGGTACAGGGCCTAGGGCTTACTTTCAAGGATATACACATTTTCTAAATTCTCTTTCCTTCCCTCCTTCAGGCCAAAAAACTTAATCTGATAATGGACTGGGGAAGGGGAGGGGTAGATAAAGAAACAAGGAAAACTGACCGATGAGTTCTTCTCCTGAAGAGAGTCATTTAATCTGAAACTTGAACATGAATAAAGGTTGGGTGAAGAAGGGTGGACTAAATGGAATGACTAAATCAGTTAAGCATATGCGAAAGCACAGAAGCAGCAACAGCATCGTGTTGATAAAACACTGCAACCATGCTAATACCTTAATGGAGCAATACAGTCTAGCCTCACTGAAAAAAATAACAACAAAAATCTTCAACGATATATATCGTAATAGCTGTATTGTGGGGTAAGCGGATCAGCTCACAAGGATCCTCCTTTCCCATGGATCACATCTCCACGTTCCACTCCGCACCTCCAGAAACATGGACTCTGACAGTTTTGTGTTTACCACGAACCCAGGGATATACACTGACTCAAAACAGGCCAATCAGATCTCCCCTCCTGTGGGTTTGTAATAAGAACCATGAGAATGCCCAAGGCAATGTCTCCATGAGGCTAGAACTGTAACATATCAAGTTGGGTGTTACTGGGTAGACATTTTTCAGTCAACTGGATGGTGGTGCAGAGAAATCAGGTCTGTACACAGATACGAAAGTGTCCGATATGCACACAAAAGCAGAGGAGATGGAACACAAGCATCCCTCAGGTCTGTGTTGGCTTCCTCTCTATTCCCTAGTTCTCTTATCTCTCTAAGGCCCAGCTGCTCTCTTGTTCTTGGGTCTCCCAACCCCTACACACTTATAATAAGCCCCTCTTTCTGCTAAGGCTAGAAGTTTCCTTCAAACACCTGCATACCCAGCTAGTCCTAACTAAGACATAAACATTGTGCGGAACCACAACATTTCCACTTACCAGTGTGTATGGGAAATCCTCCAGCGTTTCCCAAGTTCCCACCATGCACAAGTTATCCACCAACAGTGTACAAGAATCTAAAAGTTTCATTTTCCATTTTCTTTTCATCATGGCATACATTATTTTAGGCTACACATTTTTAAAAGGTTTATGTCTATAATACAAATCCCAAAGCCTATAATTCCTATTTCATTTCACAGATAATAGTCACTCTGTGAGTTGCTAACATATGTATATCAATATTCTGAAAGCCATTTTGGAAGATGAAGAGGCAATGAGTTCAGAGAAGCCATGCTTCCTGTGTTTAATCAGACCAAGTTCATCTACGAAATTTCAAGTGGGCTGAAAAACTGTTCTAGGAGAATTCATTGAAGGACACATTGAAATGACCTCTTTAGAAAGCATCAGTGGAATTATTACATCCATGGATTTAACATTACTATGATTCAGTGATTCACTATGCATCACTCACTGGACCCCTAGGGAGCCAGCCAACACAAGAGTTCCATCCAACAAAATAAATATAGTCTAGCAGCAGGGTGTTTCCCAAAATTACCCAATCATAAAACTCACATGGAGCACTTGTAAACATACAGATTCCAAGACTCCACCTCAGACCTTACTGAATCAGAATTTCTAAGAGATAGACCTAGGGCTTTGCAAACAACTCCAGAGGACTGGCAGTTTCCCCAGACTGTTTAGCATAACATTAAAAATGACCGCAATCCGCCCCCCCCCCCGCCCCACCCCCAACCGCTGTCAGATATTGCTGAACCAGGCTTTGATTCACTTGTACCTCATCTCTCTGGCTCACATTTTCTGACTTTCATTAAATTCTCTTGTTCCTCTCCAAATGCACCCCCTACAGCAAGGTTCTGGAGCTTTCCCAGAGTTCAGCTACCTTGTCCTTCCTGGCATAGCTAACTGGAAACCCAGAAATAAATGAACTCCCCGTATATCTTCTTCCCCTTCTTGCCTTAGCCCTTCCAACTGTACGCTGCACTCAAAGACAGCCCTGGCTGGGTATCGCCTGACCTTGACATCCCACCTCAATCCAAAACAGACTCCAGGAAGGCTGACCTACATGCCATCGAAAATGTGAGAGGAAATTATGTTCATCATTCCAACTCCAGTTGATCTATTTGATCACATATGTAGCGCTTTTCCTATGTTTAAAAATATCAAAGCAAATTCCCCAGCGTATTACTGAAGAATAGATCCAGTAGTAGGTTTCTTTGAAATAAATTTTGTAGGAAGAAAATTTTCAAGAGGCAGTCCTTGGCCAACCAATTTCATAAACCACAAGCATACACTTAAGGTCAATGTGCAGACAGTCATCACCATGAATTCCAGCTGTCACATAGGTCCACTGCTCACTGGGAAATGCCAGAAGCAAGAAAAAAGGCAGTGAGAATGAGAGATGATAGTGACTCTCACCACATCTCATGCTTATGATGCTTCAGACAGCAAAGTATGGGGTCTGCTTTGGAAAGTAAGAAAAGCATGGTAGTCAATCAACAGCCAAAAGGCAGAGAAAGGATGTCAAGAAGGGTTTATTCACAGATTGGCCCGTAATTGTTAATCAAATCAGGTCATGGTGCGACATTATAATGCTATCATTTCAGTTTATGGGACACAGAATTTTTTTTCTCTCCACAAAAGCTAGTGAGAGAATACAAAGTCAAATAAAACCACCTTGTTCTCTGAAGTACACAAACTGATACTTCTAATGGCAAAATTCACTTTGCCATGGGTTGATGAGTAATGATACAGCAAACTGAAGGGGAGAAAAGAAATAGCTGCACTCACCTGGTAGGAACTGCAGGCTTAGTGAAAAATTCTAAGGTGTCAATTCACTCTGCAGACACACTCTCCAGGGGAGACTCTGGGTGAACAGTCCAGGCCATAAGATTTACCCTAGGTCAGATTTGAAGCCCTAGAATACCATGGCTGTGGAAGTGTCCAGGCTAGACAGACAAGAAGCAGAACATCCATCAGCCCAACACATGTACTGCCCGTGGAAGAACCAGAAGGTCCTGCCAGAGCAGACTAAATGGAAGCTACCAAAGAAACCAAGGTAGCCCAGGAGAGGCTCTGCCTTCAATACTACATAAAGAATATGTAAGCGTGTATACAAACAAATACACACATGGTAACAGTCTAACCACATCCTGAACATTCAGACTAGTAACTTGTCTGATGTGTACAAATTCCTTCTGTGAGCAGAAGGACTGCTACTGTGTGCCCAGATGGATACACGGACAAATTATGTTTACCCAACTTCAGACAAACCATGCCAAAATATTCCTCCCAAACAACTAATTTCAATTTGTTCTTGTTTTCCTCCAACAACAGCCTAACAAACTGTTTCATATATGCATTTGACTTTTCAAATACTTGCAACCATGGCAAACTCAGTGATTCCTTGTGCTCCAGAAGCTGCAGAATGGCCTTTGGGTGACATGTGTATGGCATTCTGATGTTAAATGTCATCTTCTTACAGTACAGGAGAAAGGACCTGCAGCAGCACAGACCTGACCTGACCCTGTGGTGTATGCATCAGCAGGAGCCAGATGCCTAGAGCACCCAAAAAAGAAATGCTACGCTCCCCAAAGTTCAGCAGCAAAAAAACAAAATAAGAATTCCAGGCTTCAATGCCTATGTGACTCTTCCTGGGTCACTTCACTCTTCACTGAACAGAAAGCAAAAGGAGGTGCTAGTAGAAAAGCAATCTAGGAGGTAGCTTCAGCCAAAGCCATGGGGCTCCCTTTACCCCAAGAGTTGGACAACTGTAAGCCCCAACTGCAGGTGTGCTATTTCCTCACCAATGGTCATGTGACACTCCTGATGCCTCCAGAGAGACCCTGTCACAACCCTACCTTAAAGGAAACTTTACTCCACACCTTAATGTCTACATTTTTTACATTCATTTAACTCCTTTCAACATCATGTATTAGAATAGACATGTATATCAGGCATACTTAGACAAAGATCTTTTCCCCCAAAATCTACAAACTTCAGGCAAAGAAACCCAAAACTCTGCTTAAAAATTATCCTTTTTGGGATAGAGCACCAGGATGGCTCAGACAGTTAAGCATAGGAATTTGACTCAGGACATGATCTCATGGTTCATGGGTTCGAGCCCCTGCATTGGGTTCTAGAACCCACTAGAACTGAGCACTCAGAGCCTGAGTCTGACAGCTCGGAGCCTGGAGCCTGCTTTGGATTCTGTGTCTCCCTCTCCCTTTGGCCCTCCCCCACCCACGCTCTGTCTCTCTCTGTCTCAAAAGTAAATGAACATTAAAAAATTATACTTTTTGGGGTGCCTAGGTGGCTCAGTTGGTTAAGCATCTGCCTTCAGCTTAGGTCATGATCTCACAGTTCATGAGATCTAGCCCCACGTTGGGCTCTCTACTGTCAGCACATCCCCCCCCCTCTCTCTGCCCTTGTCTGTCTGTCGGTCTCTCTCTCTTTCAATCAAATAAATAAGTAAATAAAGCCCATGTTGTGCTCTGTGCTGACAGCTATGAGTCTGGAGCCTGCTTTGGATTCTGTCTCCCTCTCTCTCTCTGCCCCTCCCCCACACATGTTCTGTCTGTTTCTCCCTCAAGAATAAACACTAAAACCTTTTTAAAGTAAACTTTAAAACTTATCTTTTTTATGTGTCAACTATGCTCAAATTTAAAAATTTTAATTATCTTTTGTGTTTCTAAAATCGACTATTTGCTCTTTATAGTAAAGGTGCTTGTTTTACAGATGGAGAGCAGTGATCTGTTTTCTACCTTCTTGATGTCTCTATCCAAGTAGAGTAAGACAGTCAGATATCAAAAACATGACATTATCCTTCAGGTTCCTAGATGAAGAGCAGTATCATCAGAACTGTTTATGTTGGGTGTTATATGGCTTCTGCATGGAAGGCTACAACCCCCACATATAAACACCTCCCTCACACCAGTATGTTGTAGTTCTGGTAAATTTTGGCAAATTCACAGCCATTTTAACAACCAGAAAAGCTTGGAAAATAGTGGGGTCATGACAGGTAAAAATAAATAGCTGTAATTCCCTATGTCAGTGCTTCTCAAATTAAAAGGTATCCAAATCACCTAGGGATCTTGTTAAAATAAAGGTTCTTATTCAATAGGTCTGGGATGAGGCCCAGGTTTACAGAGTTAACCAGCTTCCAGATGCTGCTGATCCATGGACTACATCTTGAATACCAAACCAAGGCCTTCTACCATTATCTCCCTCGGGAGCTCAAAGTAATTTCTCTGACATATAAGAAATTCCCATCACATGGTTATGAAAAAGGACACTGTTAAAAGACAAAGTGCACTCCTCAGTTCTAGCGAATGGGGAAACGAAGCAACATTGAGATTCTTGGCCTTTCTTATTTTTTTTAATTTTTAATGTTTATTTATTCTTGAGAGAGAGAAAGAGAGAGAGAGAGAGAGAGAGAGAGAGAGCGAGCATGAGCAGGGGAGGGGCAGAGAGAGAGAGGGAAACACAGAATCTGAAGCAGGCTCCAGGCTCTGAGCTGTCAGCACAGAGCCTGACATGGGGCTCGAACTCACGAACCGTGAGATCATGACCTGAGCTGAAGTCGGACACTTAACCAACTGAGCCACCCAGGTGCTCTGGTCCCCATTCTGACTCATACCCATCATTCGACTCTCCTTTCCTCAAAATTAGCTTGATATGCTAACTCCCTTAGGAGAGATGGAGATTGATTGCTGCCAAAGCTTACCAGTATCCAAGGTACAAAAGCATTACCTTTGGTTGTCAGCTTGCAACTACCATAGACAGGCCAGTCATGGTATGGTTTCAGGATTACCAGGGAGGAAGTCATAAGTCTATCTCCGGCACTGGAAGCACATCTAAGCAGCCCTGAATACTCTATAAAGAATCACAGAGTTCTGCAACATCTAAAAAAGATAATTTTGTGTGAGTTTAGCCAAACTATTCTGATTAAGCAATTTGTGTTGACTTTGCCTCTAGGTGATTTAGAGTGTTTAGTTAACACTCTGAAGGGAAGTCTTAAACACTGAGTCTAGGGACACAACATTAGAGTATATTTCAAAGTCTTTCATTTTAAAAGATAAAGGACAGAGGGGGAAAGTTTAAATTTTACCCACTAGAGCTGAAATCCAATCACCCTAATTATATCTGATGCCTCCTTACTCACAATTTTGCATCCCAACATCCACACTGTCACCTCATAGCAAACGGAACCCACAATACCAGAAATAATTAGGGTATATCAAAACGCTCACAGATACATTCAAATCACTAATAATAAAACACATACTCTATGAATACAATATACTTTTTTCTAGTACAACATTTTAAAATACAAGCTATTGACAAGTTGCTCCTCTGAACTAAAAACCACTCCTACATTATTAATCTTAGTGACCTCACACAGCAACCAAGATCTCTTGTAACAAAATAAAGTGACAACCACATCAATGAGACATCATGTGAGAAAGTGATCTCTCCCAAAGCCGATGTGAGCCATAGGCAGCTTGACTTCTGAGCTAAAGATTCTACCTCCCAAAGAAGTTGCTGTAAAAAAAAGAATCCTGGTTTTTCTGGATTCTTTTTATTTGTGAGGCTAAAGGGCCTAGACAAGAAAACTAGCTCCCGCAGCTATAAACAAACTAGTCCTTCAGGGCTTGTGACACCAAGCTGGGGCTGGGTAGCTATTCACATAATTCTGTGGGACTTCTCCCCGCCACCCCACCCAGAAAGAAGAGCACTGAGAAAGCTTGTGAATAGCCGGCAATGTATGACATAAAACTAAATCAAGTCAAAATATTAGAAGAAACACGTTTCCTCCAAAATGTATGTGTAGTGAAATATCTTAATACAAAACACCTAATACTACATAACCTCATTAACTAACCTACTTACTATATATTTCCTGTTGCTAATTCCCTCAGGTGCTTCTGGATTCCATGCCTCTTACAGATGATTCTGAAGCTCCTGTGAAGGTGGAAATAAACTGATAGTGATAATTGGTATGCCTGGTTCTTTTAGATTTTTACCATAAAGCATGGCAGTGAGGGGTGCCTGGGTGGCTCAGTCAGTTAAGCATCCAACTTCAACTCAGGTCATGATCTCACAGTGTACAGGGCTCTGTGCTGACAGCATGGAGCCGCTCAGGATTCTCTGTCTCCTCTCTGCCCCTCCCCTGCTTGCACTCTCTCTCAAAAAAATAAACTAAAAAAAATATTTTTTAAAGGAATGGCAATGAATATATTTGTTCCCAAGGTGACGATGAAAAAATATAAGGTGGTGAGTACTATTATTTCAGAAAAAGATATATTTCCAGGTCCTCAACCACTTCTACAATATTTTGCAAATTACCATTAGTTCTGCCTTATTCTCTAGGAAAGTAGCATACAACTAAAGGAAAGGGTATTATCGCATTGTCTCCTCCAGGAATGACGGCTGGACCAACTGCATCAGAATCACTTGGATGCTTTTTTTTTTTTTTTTTTTTAGGTGCAGATTCCCGGGACCCACTTAAAGAAAGTATGAATCACAGGTTTGGAATGGGTCCAGAAATCTACTTGAACCATTATCCTTAATAATTCTGAGTTCTCTGAAGTCTAGAGAACCCTGGGTTAAGGTACTGTAGAACTGAAAAGCTTTGCACTACTGACTTCTTGAAAAGCCTTATTAAATGATTTTTATACTGATTCCAACATCACATTCAAAGGCAGAAGCATCCAACTTGACACCAATAGGCATTTTGTGCCTGTACCTTTAACTTCTTGGACACACCTACTACCCTGGGCCACAAGTTCTAAATATAAACACAATACAGTTGGTCATTTACCAACATATAGAGTCTTGAAAAAATGCTCCAATTCGGGGATAAGAGAAATATGCAGTGCATTGCAGGAAACAAAGATGCATCAGCTGAAAGGTAAGAAGTAAACCTGGATACTTCAGTGTGAGAAAATGTTGTTGAAGCCAATAAGCGATAGTTGAGTTCCAGACAAAGGAAGAGAAAATTCTGAGAAGGAAGTGGTCAGGAGTCTTAACAATGAAGTCAAACACAATGAGGAATAAGGGTCTTGGTATGAAGGAGATCTCCAATCTTTAAGAATGTTATTTCTGGTAACAGATCTGGCAAATCAGTGGAAACAAGCGCTAAATTGAAAGGGCTATGGAGAAATCAAGGTAAAGAGATGATCTCATAAGTAGATTACTCTTTGATAGGAAAATGAAACAAAGAAATTGACCTAGCTTGGAATGAAATGTAGGTTTGCTGTTGTTTGTTTTTTTGTTTTGTTTTGTTTTGTTGAAGGTAAGAATCTTTTCACTAGCTCCCAAGCAGACTTCCATTCTGTACTGTGGACAACAGTATTTCAAAGGTAACTTTGTAAGAGGTTCAAAAGGTTTTCCTGTCCACACAGCCTACCCACCCCACTAACCAAGTAGATGGTTAGAGTTGGACTTAAGGGTTCACTGACTCACTTGGAGATCACTTAGGCAAGCAATGAGACAAAGAAAGTAGCCATGTTCTCAGCTCTACTATGTGTGCCTCTTAAGCGTGAACAAATCAGAAAGGCTCACCAGGCACAACCTTTAGGTCCAAGCCTTGGAAACCTAACAGGAATGAAGAAGGAAAACATATAAAAGAGGGCAACTTTGGAGCAAAAGCTTAGTTTAGCCTACTGTCATACCCTGGGGCAGTGGGAGATGGAGAGAAAAGAATCCCAACAGTTATGGCTGAGAAGTTGTCCTTCTGTTGTCCAAAGAAAGAGAGATGGACTAGGACAAGAAGACACCTGTGATCAATCAGGAAGAAAAACCTCTTTGTGCCTGATACACTGGATGCATTGTCCTCATGCCATTTGCCCTAACCGAACTATAGCCTTGGGAACACAGCCAGCCCGGGTGTCCACTGGACTCATCAGCTATAACTGTGCTAGCCTCTGAGACCTCAAGTCAATATAGAATGAGCTCTGTCGGGGTGCCTGGGTGGCTCAGCCGGTTCAGCATCCAACTCTTGATTTTGGCTCAGGTCACAATCTTAGTGTTGTGGGATTGAACCCATGTTCCGGGCTGAGCATGGAACCTGCTTAAGATTCTCTCTCTCCCTCTGCCCCTCTCCTCAGCTTCCCAACTTGCACGTGCTCTCTCTTAAAAAAAGAAAAAAAAAAAAGAATGAGCTCCATCAGAGTCATTCCAAAGTTTCTCCAGAAAGAGATAAAATAGGAATTAAATATTAATAATATGACCATAAGATATAGAGTATTTTTACCTTGCGGGGGGGGGGGGTGCAGGTGCGGGGAGGTCCAAATCCTTCTGTTCGTATTGTGAAGTTTTAAGGAATGGCTCTAATTAGACATATTCTGTACAATATACTCTTTGGCCTTGTACCTCCCCTAACATGCATTTTCACATTTTTCAGTATTCAGGTTATCACTCTATTGAGATACAGATAAATGGATATGTAGATCAAACAGCTTTACTTAAAAATGTTTTTAATGTTTGTTTATTTTTGAGAGACAGAGAGAGACAGAGTGTGAACAGGGAAGGAGCAGAGAGAGAGGGAGACACAGAATCCAAAGCAGGTTCTGGGCTCTGACAAAGCCCAATGTGGGGCTCAAACTCACACAGTGCAAGATCATGACCTGAGCTGAAGTTGGACGCTTGACTGACTGAGCCACGCAGGCATTCCTCAAACAGCTTTATTTAAGTATAACACACCTGCTATCTAATTCACTTATTTAAAGCATATAATTCAGTGGTTTTTAGTATATGCACACACAGAGTTGTACCTTTGGCACAATCAATATTGGAACACTTTTATTATCCCAAAAAGAAATCCTGCACTCATTAGCAGTCACTCTCCATTTCCCAAAATCCTCTCTCCCTCAGCCCTAGACAACCATTAACCTATTTTCTCTATGAATTTGCCTATACTGGATATTTCATACAAACAAAATCAAACAGTATGTAGTCTTTTGTGACTGGTTTATCTCATTTAGCATAGTATTTTGAAGGTTCATCATGTTGCAACATATATTTCTTCCTATTGCCAAATAATATTCCATTGTATAGATATACCACATTTTATTCACCCATTTCTCAGCTGATGGACATTTGGGTTGTTTCCACTTTTTGGCTGTTATGAGTAATGCTGCTAAAACTTTTATATTAGTACCAAATACAGTAGTCAGAAGCCTATCACTCAAGTTATTTCAAAGGTTAGAAACAAAGTTTCTTAAAAATAAACGTGCTAGTTGTAAGAAACTGTCAAATTTAAATGTCTGCAAAAAAAATGCAGATTTGGTAACATGTTTTTTCATTTCTTACTGAGTTGAGGGTTTAAACATTTGTTGGTCTTTCTGCTATTTATTTGTTGCCTGTCATTCTTTCTTTCCTGGCTATTCTGCTTAGTTATAGCAATTCTCAATTTTGCCTTTCAAAAAATGGAAACACTTTTTACATTCATTAGCTTTAACAAGAAAACACATCATCATTACTGCTCATTAGAACTAAATGGATGGTGAATATTTACCACACAATTCTTTCCCATTAGGCATATTACTATGTTTTAAAGGCTATGGTTAAATTCTGTCTCACAGAAAAATAAAGTTAAATGTTTTCCTCAAAAAGACCACAAACTTGAAAAAACGTTTTTCAATAAGGAGTAATACAACTAGGTACTAACACTTATTTTTCTACCTATTTTTTCAAGGTTATCACAGAGCAGAGGGGAAAGTAGTATTTATAAGCAGACATTAAAAGACATTAAGCACTTGATTTTAAAGCAAATACATAAAGCCATATATGGACAACACAAAGCAGAGAATCCACGGGAAGGTCAGGGGTAGAAAAGTAAACAGAAGGGCAAAGTTAAGTCAAGATATGGAACAAGCTTATTTTATACACATTCACTGCAGAAAACTTTGAATTTCCACATATAACCAAGCAGAGGGCTGTGACCCAATTTACACATATGCCTCATAACCTGCATTTGAAGAGAGAGAGGGAGCTCCCTTGGGAGCTTCAAATTTCACATTTTCACAGAAGCCTATTAAGATCCCATTTGCTAAATGTCTATCAACAAATGTTAATAAAAGGGTTTTATTGTTAGATAGTAAGCCAGAGACTCACTTTCATTATCTAAGTTGTATCTACAAAGCTCTACGCTTCTCAACATAGGATCTTACTTTACTGAGATATAACACATGACCAGAAATTTCACCCCTTCAGAATGCACACTTTGGTAGTTTTTAGTGCTTTCACAGAGCTAGTTTTCATTTTTTGAGAATAGCTTTCTAGCTAGCTGCTCATCTCCCCATCCATTACCTTTTCTCCTTTTTTTTTTTTATTTAAAAAAAAAATTTTTTTTTCCAACGTTTATTTATTTTTGGGACAGAGAGAGACAGAGCATGAACGGGGGAGGGGCAGAGAGAGAGGGAGACACAGAATGTGAAACAGGCTCCAGGCTCTGAGCCATCAGCCCAGAGCCTGATGCGGGGCTCGAACTCACGGACCGTGAGATCGTGACCTGGCTGAAGTCGGACGCTTAACCGACTGCGCCACCCAGGCGCCCCCCTTTTTTTTTTTAAAGAGAGAGAGGGGAAGTGCAAGTGAGTAAGGGGCAGAGAGAGAGAGAGTGTGTGTGTCTCACAAGAGGCACAGAGAAAGGGCTAGAGAGAAGCTGGGCTCACCCGAAGCAGGGCTTGAGCTCACTTGATGTGGGACTGGAACTCAGGAACCATGTGATCATGACCTAAGCCAAACCCAGATGCTGAACGACTGGGCCACCTGGACACCCCTCCTTTTGTTTGTATGGAGAGATGCCATAGCACACCAGTGAAGGGTACCAATTCTGGATGGAGCAAGGCTGCTTGTACTTAAATATCATTTCACTCTCCAGGTAGCTCTGTATCATAAGCCTCTTTGAACTTTAATTTTCTCATAACTAAAATGACTGCGTATGTAAAGTGTTGATATATGTGAAATGTTCAGAAGCTGATCTGACACTCAATTAACTAACATTGTTTTAATAAACCGAACTCTTAGGTATATAAAAAAGCAATAAAATTGAATATGTGCTTAAAAATATAGAAAGAAAAAAAAAAAAAACAGACAGAACTTCCTTTCCTTCTAAGGATGAAGTCCAAACTCCTACCAGGCCCAAAATGGCTGCGAGCTGGCTTCTACACCTCTCTAGCCTCTTCTCCACTTCTCCCTGAGACTCACGCTACACACACAGCCCAGCTTGTTTGCACATGCTGCATTCTGTCGCTTCCATTCCTTTGCTCCTGCTGAAGAACACCTCCTTGTCAGAGTTCATCATCTAGCTAACTCATTCTGATCTTTAAAATCAGTGGTTCAGTGGTCACCTCCTCTAGGAATTCTTAACAGATATGACTCCCAATTCTCACTGATCTCTTCAACTATCAGCACTGTACTCATGATTAGTGAAGACTCCTTCCCTCTGGATTCCCATGATATGTAACATCTCTGCATTCATTGCCTCCAACTATATTTAGGCTTTGAGGAGTCTGTGTTCTCCACTGAACTATGAGATCTTTTTTCAAATTTCAGCTTTGCTGAGGTATAATTTACATATAACATTTAAGATATTTAAAGGGTACACTGTGGTGATTTGATATGCATATACATTGTGAGAAAGTCACTCCATCTACTTAATTCACATATCTGTTACCTCACTTTTTTTTTGATGGGAACATTTAAGTTCAACTCTCCTAGTAAATTTTAATTATACAATATAGTGCTATCAACTATAGTCACCATGTTTTATATTAGGTCCTCATACCTTATTCATCCTATAGCTGTAAGTGTGTGCTCTGTTATCAACCTCTATTTAAACTGTGAGATCTTCGAGGAAAAATTCTGTCACTTCTTCCAAGACTAGAACTCTGCCTAAAAATACAAAGTGCTTAATCAATGTTTGCTGATAGGAGAGGATACATCAGCCATTCTCAAACTTCTTGGTCTTAGGATTCCTTTACACTGCTAAAAATGATCAAGGATTTGAAGAGCTTTTGTTTATGCAGATTATATCTATTTAATATCTACCATATTAGAACTTAAAACTGAGAAATCTGTAAAACATAATATGAATCAAGAAAGTAAGGAATGTAAATAACTTTCAGCATTATTTAAAAAAATAGCTGTGACTCCGAGGACTCAAGGACCCCAGACCTCAATAAAATGGTACATGGGAAGGTGTTTATTTCTTAAATTATAAAATGTATTTTTATTCATATGGAAGTTAAAGTTTTTTTGAAGGGTAATGGGTAAATGAAAAAATGTAAGAAGGGAAGGGAAATACAACTTTAGCCTTAGCTAGAGAAAATTGCTGGAGATAGGGAGGCAAAGAAAAAGCAAGGTGGTAATAAAGCACAAACAGCACCAGTCTTATGAGAAATAATAAAGAAGTTAAAGGCAACTCTGCACAAAAACAACCAAGAATGGCACAAATAGAAATTGATCTTTAGGGCACCTGGCTGGCTCAGTCAGTAGAGCATGTGACTCTTGATCACAGAGTTTTAAGTTCAAGCCCCATGTTGGGTATAGAGATTACTTAAAAATAAAAAAAAACTCAAAAAAAAAATGATCTTTTAGGGGTGCCTGGCTGGTTCAGTCGGTAGAGCATGTGACTCTAAGAAAGAAATTGATCTTTTAGATCTAAAGTGCACCATTTTTACAATTCTGTCCCACCCTACTCCCATCTCTTTATCCTGCTCAAACCTCATGGGCTCTTTTTTGCTCTCCCTTCCTCTCCTCCCTCTTCCTTTGGAACTCTCTCTTGCTTTGTAGTCATTGGCTGAAAAATACTGCTCAGATGTTATGTGATTAGAGAAGGGAAAAAAAGCCACAGCTCTGATGAAGCTGCATGATTGGAATCCAACTGATAAATTTTTTAATATTCTATTAGATTATAAAAAATGATAATGAGATTTTAAAAATAGAACGCTGAAGTTATTTTTACATGCTAAAAATACATTAAAAATTAGTGTCCTTAAAATACGCTGCCTGAAGGCCAGGATTAGAAAGTAATGTGGCCTTGGTTACAGTGCTAGGGTGGTAGATGAGTTGAATTATTTCTTTGACGTTGTGATATCATCCTTTCTACAGAGACAAAAGCCATGGAAATACAATTAATTCTCAACTTACATTTGCCTTTGGTATTTTTACAAACTTTCCAGGGATATACAATTGTTAAGTACTCATATGTGCTGAGGTCAAACACTCAAAGTCTAGACCAATGGTAGCCAAATTAGAGGCCCAGGCCAAGCCCAGCCTATGGATTGTTTTTGCATAGTCCTCAGACTAAAATTCACTTTCACATTTAAAAGGTTGTAAAAATGAAACAAAAATATCAAACAAACAAAAACAAAGAACAATATGCAAAAGAAATTGTACGTGGCCTGCAAAGCCAAAAATATTTACGACCTGGACTTTGCCAAAAAAGTCTGGCAATGCCAAACATAACACATTCATCATAGTGTCTGGTCCAGAATACAAACTAAATATATGTTAGCTACCATTGTTATTAATTCTGGTATTCTTATTTCTGTATTTTATTATCCTAAATTATTATGCTCTTTGAATAATTTTGTTTTAACTTCTCAACTCTGAGGACATGGCTTGAACTTTGTCTAATCACATTAACTACTAAGTACCGATGTCACTGTTTTATCTTTGCATTCTTTACATCCTGCCTATTCTTTTTTTTTTTTAGGTTCATTTATTTATTCTGAGAGAGAGAGAGAGAGAAAGAGAGAGAGAGAGAGAGAGAGAGAGAGAGAGAGAGAGAGAGAGAACATGCAAGAGAGAGCACAAGCTGGAAAGGGGCAGAGAGAGAGAGAATCCCAAACAGGCTCCTCACTATCAGTGCTGAGCCTGATGCAGGGCTCAAAGTCATGAACCATGAGAGAGTGACGTGCGCTGAAATCAAGAGTCAGACACTTAACCAGCTGAGCCACCCAGGTGTCCCTCATCCTGCCTATTCTTGAAAAAATCTTGAAAAATCTTTCTTTCTCCTTTTTTTCTTTTACTATGGTAAAATACACATCACACAAGTTACAATTTTTTTCTTTTTTTTTAAACTTTTACTATGCTAAGAACACTGAGCATGAGATTTACCCTCTTCAATTCATAACTATACAACACGTTACTGTTGACTCTAAGCTCATGTTGTACATCAGATCTCTAGAACTTATTCATCCTACTTAATGCAACTTTATGACCACTGATTAGTAACTCCTCAATTCTCCTTTATCCCCACCCCTGGCAACCACCACCCGCTATTCTATCAGTTTTACTATTTTAGATACCTCGTATAAGTGGAATCCTGCAATAAATATTGAAATGAAATAAAGACAAATGTCTTTTTGTGATTGGCTTATTTCAGTGAGTTGCATATTGCAGAATTTCCTTCTTTTTAAAGTCGGAATAATAATCTATTGCAAGTATATGTTTTCTTTATCTATTATCTGTTGATGGACAGATTGTTTCCACATCATAGTTTTTGGAAATGAACACAGGAGTGCTAATATCTCTTCAAGATCCTGATTTTGATTCTGAATAAGTACCCAGAAGTAGAACTGTTGAATCATACAGTGTTTTTTTTTTTTTAATTTCTTAAGGAATCTCCATACTGTGTTCCAAGTGGCTCTGCCATTTTGCATTCCCACCAACAGTACACAAGGGTTCCAATTTCTCCAAATTCTCACCAACACTTACTGCCTTTTGTTTTTTATAATTGCATTTCACTGATGATTAATGATGTTGAAATTTTTTTCATATACCTGTTGGCCATTTATTTCTTTGAAGAAATGTCTATTCAGGTTCTTAATGCTTTTTTAATTGAGTTATTAGAGTTTTTGTTATTGAGTTCTAGGAGTTTCTCATATATTTTGGAGATTAACTTCCTATCAGATATATTGTTTGCAAATATTTTCTTGCATTCCATAGGTTGCCTTTCACTCTGTTATTTCTTTTGCTGTGCAGAAGGTTTTTTTAGTTTGATATAGTCCCAGTTGTCTATTTTTGCTTTTGCTGTCATAGCCATGAAACCACTGCCATGACCCATGTCACAAAACTTTTCCCTCTATGTTTTCTCCTAGGAGTTTCACAATTTCAGGTCTTAAATCCATTTTGAGTTGTTTTTGTATATGGTTTAAGATAAGGGTGAAGTTTGTCAAATGCTTTTTCCGCATCTATTAAAAAGATCGTATGGTTTTTATCCTGTATTTTATTAATGTGGTATAATGCATTCATATTTTTATGTTGAACCATCCTTGTGTCCCAGGGATATATCCACTTGCTCATGCTGTATGGTCCTTTTAATGTATTGTAGGATTCAGTTTGCTGGTATTTTGTTGAGAATTTTTGCATTTATATTCATCAGAGATATCAACCTATAATTTTCTTTTGTTTTGGTGTCTTTGCTTGGCTTTGGTATCAGGGAATGCTGGCCTCCTAAAATGAATTTAGAAGTGTTCCCTTGGCTTCAATTTTTGGAAGAGTTTGAGAAGGACTGGCATTAATTAATTCTTCTTTAAATATTTAGTGGAATTCATCAGTGATACCAGCTGGTCCTGGGCTTTTCTTTGTCGGGAGGTTTTTTTGATTACTGATTTAATCTCCATACAAAGGATAAATTTGTTCAGACTTTCTAGGTCTTCAAAATTTAGTCTTGGGGGTTGTATGTTTCTAGAAATTTATCCAATTACTCTAGGTTATCCAGTTTGTTGGCATATAATTGTTCATATAATTGTTCAATCTCTTTGATCCTTTTCATTTCTGGAGCATTTATTTCCAAGGTAAAAAAAAAAAAAAAGTTCCTTTTTCATTTCTGATTAAGTCTTCCCTTTTTAAATTTTAGTCAAGAGTTTGTCAATTTTGTCTGTATTTTGAAAAAGCCAACTCTTGTTGAATTTTTCTTTTGTTTTTCTGTTTTCTATTTTGTTTATTTCTACTCTAATCTGTGTTAACTTCCTTCTTTCTGCTATGTTTGAGTTTAGCGTGTTCTTTCTCTAGCTCCTTGAGGTATAAAATTCGTTTATTTAAAGTCTTTCTTCTTTTTAATGTAGGCATTTATCGCAGTAAACTTCCCTCTTAGTACTGCTTTTGCGGCATCCCTTAAGTTTTGGTACACTGTTTTCATTTTCATTTGTCTTCAACTATTTTCTAATTTCATTTTTGATTTACTCTTTACTCAATGCTTGTTCCAGAGTGTGTTATTTAATTCCCATATATTTGTGAATTTTCTAGCCTTCTTGCTATTGATTTCTAGTTTTATTCCAATGTGACCAGAATAAACATTTGGTATGATTTCAATCTCTTAAATTTTTAAAGACTTGATTTGTAACCTAATTGTTATCTACCCTAAACAACGTTCTGTGTGCACTTGGGAAGAATATGTATTCTGTTGATACTGAATGATATGTTCTGTATATGTCTGTTGCTTCCATTTGGTCTAAAGTATGGTTCATGTGCAGTATCTCCTTGTTGATTTCGTTTGATTGTTTGATTTACACATACTTTAAAATGATTACCACAATAGGTTCAGTTGACATCCATCTTCTCATACAGATACAATAAAAAGGGAAAAAAATTTTTCCTTGTGATGAGAAGTCTTAGGATTTACAACTTTCCTCTGTATCGTAATGTTACCCACAGTCATCATGCTGTATATTATATCTCAGCACTTACTTATAAGTGGAAGTTTGCACCTTTTGATCACCTTCCTCCAAGTCTCCATACCCACCCCCCTCCATACACACACTTTGATAATCCCAAGTCTGATCTCATTTTTTATGAGTTTGGGTTCTGTTTTGTTTTTAGATTCCACATATAGGTGAGACCATATAGTATTTGTTTTTCTTCAACTTGTTTCACTTAACATAATGCCTTCAAGGTCCATCCAAGTTGTTGCAAATGGTAGGATCTCCTCATTTTTTATGGCTGAATAGATATACACTTATCTCCCAACTTCTTTATGTGTTCATCCACTGATGGACACTTAGGTTGTTTCCATGACTTAGCTAATGTAAATTATGCTATGAACATAGCAAAGGTGCAGTCAGTCACCTTTCTGAGTTAGTATTTTTGTTACCTCTGGATATAGTCCCAGAAGTGGAATTGCTAGATCATATGGTAGTTCTATTTTTAATTTTTTGAGGACCTTCTATACCATTTTCCACAGTGGCCACACCAATTTACAATCCCACCAACAGTGCACAATGGTTCCCTTTCTCCATATCCGCGTTAGCATTTGTTATCACATGTCTTCTTGATTGCCATTCTAACAAGCATAAGGTGATATCTCATTGTGGTTTCAATTTGCATTTCCGTAATGACTAATATTGAGCATTTTTGCATGTACCTGTTGGCCTTTTGTATACGTCCATTGAAATCCTTTGCCTATTTTTAAATTGTAGTATTTGCTTTTTTTGCTATTGGTTTTCTGAGTTCTTTATATGTTTTGGATATTAAGTCCTTATCATATATGTAGTTTGCAAATATTTTTTCCCTATCTATAGGTTGTCTTTTCACTTTATTGATGTTTTCTTTTGCTGTACAGAAGTTTTTTAGTTTCTTGTAGTCCCACTTGTTTATTTTTTGTCTTTTTGCTTGTGCTTTAGGGGTCATACCCCAAAAAGTCATTACCAAGTCATACCATGTCACGGAGCTTTCTTTTTGTGTTTTCTTCTAAGAGTTTCTTGATTTTAGGCTTTACATTTAATTCCTTAATCCATTTCAAGTTAAAATTTTTAAAGATATGTATTACTTTTTTCTTTAAGTTTTTTTAAAATGTTTATTTTTGCGAAAGAGAGTGTGAGTGGGGGAGGGGCAGAGAGGGAGGGAGACACAGAATCCAAAGCAGGCTCCAGGCTCTGAGCTATCAGCACAGAGCCCGACACGGGGCTTGAACCCATGAGCCACGAGATCATGACCTGAGCCAAAGCGGACGGTCAACTGACTGAGCCACCCAGGGGCCCCTTAAGTTTTATTTTTATTTAAGCAATCTCTGTACCCAACATGGGGCTTACACTCATGACCCTGAGATCAAGAGTCACATGCTCTTCCAAATGAGCCAGCCAGGCACCCCCTGTCAAGTTTATTTTTTTTGAGTGGTGTAAGATATGGGTCCAGTTTCATTCTTTTACATGGGAATATTCAATTATCCTACTGAAGAGGTTGTCTTATCTCCACTAGATAGTCTTAGCTTCCTTGTGAAATATTAGTTGACTATGTATGCTTGGTTTTGTTTCTGCGCTCTCAATTCTGTTCCTTTGGCCTATTTGTTTTTATGCTAATACCAGATGGTTCATGACTGTAGTTTTATAATGTATTTGAAACCAGAGAGCATACTTTTTCAGGATTTCTTTGGCTCTTCAGGGTCTTTTGTGATTCCATGTAAATTTTAGGGGTGGTTTTCTACTTCTGTAAAACATTCTGTTGGAAACTTAATGAGGATCACACTGAATCTACAGATGGATTTCAGTAGTACTGACATTTTAACAATATTAATTCTTCCAATCCATGGACATGGGATACCTTTCCATTATTTGCATCTTCTTTGATTTTTTTCACCTATGTTTTATAGTTTTCAGCAGAGATCTTTCACCTCCTCCTTAAATTTATTCCTAAGTATTTTGTTGTTTTGTTGCTATCATAGGATTGCTTCCTTTCTTGTTCAGAAATTTTGTTAGTGTATAGAAACGCTATCAATTTTTTGTTACTTTTGAATCCTGCAACTTCACTGAATTTTATGTTAGGTGTAATAATGTTTTGAGTCTTTAGAACCTTCTATATATAAAATCATATCACCTGCAAATAAAGACAATTTTACTTTTTCTTTTCCAATTCTGATACATTTTATTTCTTTTTCTTACCTGATTGCCCTAGGTAGGACCTCCAGTACTATGTTGAAGAGGAGTAGTGAGAGTGGGCACCGTTATTTTCTTCCTGATCTTAGAAAAAAAGCTTTTATCCTTCCAACACTGAACATGTTAGCTGTGAGCTTGTCATATATGGCCTTTATTATGTTAAGATATGTTCCTTCTGTGCCTAATTTGTTGAGGGTTTTTAACATGAATAGATGTTGAATTTTGTTCAATGTTTTTTCTGTGCCTATTGAGATGATCACATTATTCGTTTCTTTCATTCTATTAATATGATGTATCACAATTACTTACTTGCATATGTTGAACCATCCTTGCATCCCAGGGATAAATTCCATGTGACCATGGTAAATGGCCCTTTTAATATACTGCTCAATTCCATTTGCTAGTATGCTGAGAATTTTTACATCTGAAGTCATCAGGATTATTGGCCTGTAGTTTTCTTTTCTAGTGGTGTCCTTTTCTAATTTTGATGTCAGGATAATGCTGGCCTCAAAAAATGAGTTTGGGAGTGTTCCCTCCTCTTTGATTTTTTGGAAGAATTTGAGGAGTGGTGTTAATTCTTCTTTAAAGGTTTGATAAAATTCACCAGAGAAGCCATATGGACCTGGGCTTTTCTTCATTGAGAGATTTTTTTTATTTCTAATTCAATCTCCTTACTTGTAACTGGTCGATTCAGATTTTCTATTTCTTCCTGATTCAGTTTTGGTAAGTTGTGCGTTTCTAAGAATTTTTCCATTTCTTCCAGGTTGTCCAGTTTATTAATGTATCACTGTTCATAGCTCGTTGATTTTCTGTCTAGAGGTTATAACCATTGTTGAAATAGAGTATTTGAGGCTCCTACTATCATTGTGTTGCTGCCTGTTTCTCTCTCCAGTTCTGTCAATGTTTGCTTTATATATCTAGGTGCTCTGATATTATTTGCATATGTACTTATTATATTTTCCTAGTGGAATGACCACTTATCATAATACACTATCCTTCTTTGTCTCTTGTGACAGTATTTTCCTTAAAGTCTACTCTGGGTAGACATATTTATTTCCTTTCAGAACTTTAAAGATGTCATTCATTGTTATCTGCCTTGCAGGGTTTCTAAAAAAAAGTCTGCTCTAATTAATATCTTTAGTCCTCTGCATGTAATGTGCCTTTTTGGTTTGACTGCCTTTAAGGCTTTCACTTTACATTTGGTTTTCAGAAATTTGAACATACGACTAGGTAGGGATGTATGTATTGTGTGTAGCATTGATCCTACTTGGGATTCTCTGAGCTTTTTGGATCGGTGGCTTGCTGTCCTTCATTTCATAATTTATGGGAAACTCTCACCTATACGCCTTCTAATACTTCTGCCCATTCTCTCTTTTTCTTCTGGGATCCCAATTATACATACATTAGTATGGTTGACCATTTGATATTGTTCCTGAGCTCTTGGATGCGCTGTTCTGCAGGCTCTGCACCACCAGCACAGGACCCAACATGGGACTTGAACTCACAACCACGAGATCATGACCTGAGCCGAAACCAAGAGTCAGATGCTTAACCTACTGAGCCACCCAGGTATGCCCAATTTGGGTAATTTATTATTTTTTTAATGTTTATTTTTGAGAAAGAGAGAGAGAGAGCACCAGGGGTAGGGGCAGAGAGAGAGGGAGGCACAGAATCCAAAGCAGGCTCCAGGCTCTGAGCTGTCAGCACAGAGCCCAACATGAGGCTTGAACCCATGAACAGTGAGATCATGACATGAGCTGAAGTCAGATGCTTAACTGACTGAGCCACCCAGGCGCCCCTAGGTAATTTCTATTAACCACCTTCAAGTTAACTTTTCAACAGTTATCTTCAACTAATTCTTTCCTCAGCTGTGGCTAGTCTATTGATGAGACTGAAAGACATTCCTCATAACTATTACTATGTTTTACATATTTACCATCACCATTTGATTCTTAAAGCTCCCATCTCTTTGCTGAAACTCCCTGTTTATGCATGTTGTTTATCTTTTCCACTGGAGCCTTTAACACACAAATCCTAGTTATTTCAAATTCTCTGATTATTCCAACATCTGAGTCATCTCTAAGTCTTGTTCTGTTGATTGCTTTGTCTCTCCACAGTGGGTTGGTTTTTCTCACTTTTTTGTGTGTCTCATCTTTTTTTTAAATACATCATGTAGAAGACCTCTAATGGACTGGGACCCAGATCATTTCCACTTCTTCCCCCATTGGTAGACTATATTGTATCTGCTTTATCCCTAGCCACAGTAGCTAAGGTAGAGTGCACCTATACCTTAGAGTGCAGTGGAGTTACCTCTCCTTCAAATAAATCAAGTCCTTTCCCCCCATTTAGAGTATGATACAGGTAAAGTTCCCATAGCAGCAGCTGCTCCCCTTCCAGTCCTGCAGAACCAAAGGAGGATTTCTCTTGTCCCCCATCCTGTTCCCAATCTTCCAAATGATACCCAGCAGAGGACTTGTAAGTAGGTGCAAACACCATTTGTATCTACAGCCCCTAGGTGATCTATGCCCTCATCATAGTCCACACTCAACGTTTAATAATTTGTTACATTTTATAGCTAAGTTCTTATTCACTGGTATGGTGGTTCCATCTTCCTCCCATTTTCTGCCACAGGTAAGCCAATGCTTTCAACCTGTCCCTCCTTGGAAGAGCCTTTATATCCTTAGATGTCAAACTAGTTGACTACCTTGCAATGTTGGCTTTGTGATAGGCTCAATAAAAGTTACGGTTTTGTATATTATCTGACTTTTTATTGTTGGTATGAAAGCAACACTCTTCCCAGGTTTCTACATACTAGGTGTAAATCTGTCCCATCCTGACAATTCTTGAATACTCTGGTTACAAACAGCTCTTAGTTTTTTCATAATATCATTTACTCTTCTAATCTAAAGATAACATGTCCAACATCATCATGTACCAAGAACAACTTTGTACCATAGAGTACACATCCCACAGCAATTATAAGCAGGTACTTATCCATTATGATGGTCCAAGCTATTGGACTTAAGTTACTATCATTGTTACTCAGGCAAAGCAAGTTCTTCATTGTCACCTATGTTTTGCAGGACTTCATATATTTTACAACTGTAGTCCAGACAGTTCTTAATTTATTGCCACTCAACAAATCACTTATACAATCCTGTGGCAACAACATCTCATAGTTGTTTTTAACACAGTAAAAGCAAAGACCATTTCTTCTTTTCCATTATACTCCATCTCTAGCCTCAATATTTTTTCATTTCTCTTCATATCTCTATCCCAAAATTCTCAAGGGGTAAGCACTTTCTTTTTTTTTTTTTTTTAATTTTTTTTTTCAACGTTTATTTATTTTTGGGACAGAGAGAGACAGAGCATGAATGGGAGAGGGGCAGAGAGAGAGGGAGACACAGAATCGGAAACAGGCTCCAGGCTCTGAGCCATCAGCCCAGAGACCGACGCGGGGCTCGAACTCCCGGACCGCGAGATCGTGACCTGGCTGAAGTCGGACGCTTAACCGACTGCGCCACCCAGGCGCCCCAAGGGGTAAGCACTTTCTAATCCCTTTAATGAATCGATGCTCTAGCACTTCCCGGCCCTATGATCTTCCTCAGATTATTGAACTTCTCTAAAGCTCAGTTTCCTCATTTGCAAAATGAAGATAATAGTTTGAGAAATTAAATGAGAAATGTATTATCTTTGAAAAGTGCTTGCCTATTATTATACTTTTCTATCATTAATAGCTGATTAAATATTAGATTCATAGCCAACTGCATGAAGACTAAGGTATCTTTCTCCTAGTCAAGCATATAACCCCTATCTAATGCTACTTTTAAAGGAAAACCAAATTAAATTTAAAAATCATTTTCACTTAAAATGCCTTTTCCAGGAATACACTATATAAGGTATTTCTATGCACTACTAAGTATCTTTTCTTTCTTGACTTTCACATATACACATAGATGTATACGCGTGTGTCATGCATTTCTATACCTCTACAAGCTTGATGATTGGCAATTGCTCCTGCTCATCTGGCCTTCCATCTGCAACAGGGACAGTGCCAGGCACAGTGCTTAGCTCCTTTTTTCTTAGACAGACTCATATATTTTACTGACTCTAGAAGAACCAAGCAAATGATCTTATGGCTTTGGTAATTTAAAGACTTCCTACCAGCATGCATTTTCAGCATTTGCTAAAGGTATTGCAGAGTGATAAATTGCTCCTACAAGAACTTGATCAATTTATTTCTCTTGATCTTTAGGTTTCATCCTGTCTAATTT
Organism: Herpailurus yagouaroundi; assembly: GCF_014898765.1. Taxonomy (NCBI): domain Eukaryota; kingdom Metazoa; phylum Chordata; class Mammalia; order Carnivora; family Felidae; genus Herpailurus; species Herpailurus yagouaroundi. The sequence goes on from NW_024412415.1 coordinate 10,698,408, forward strand.
TTTTTTTCAACGTTTATTTTTATTTTTGGAACAGAGAGAGACAGAACATGAATGGGCGAGGGGCACAGAGAGAGGGAGACACAGAATCGGAAACAGGCTCCAGGCTCTGAGCCATCAGCCCAGAGCCCGACGCGGGGCTCGAACTCACGGACCGTGAGATCGTGACCTGGTTGAAGTCGGACGCTTAACCGACTGCGCCACCCAGGCGCCCCAAGGTTTCATCCTGTCTATAAACAAAATCCCTAAGAATATTTTGATGCAGCTGCTAGCAGCATCCTTCAGATACTGAGTAAGCATCCATGACAGTAATTTTCAGGCTAAAAAAAAAAATTCAAAAAGAAGATTTCTAGATCTCAAAACATAATTTTTAATGTCCATAGGATACTTCTTATGTATGAAGACATGTTTGTCTAAGAAGCATTTGTAAATGCATTAAATAACATTTGCAGATCATGCGGAGATTTTCCCCCTTAAAATAACTTGCATGTGGAAAAGTTCCATAGGTTAGAAGGCAGTCTCATATGGTGAGAAACATATGCAATACAGATTAGTGGAGTTCTAAGTATGATTTATATTCACTATGAATTTATACTAATTCAGCTAAAATGCATACCATTAATAAAGGTGTAATATTATTTCTTTCAGCTTCTTTGTAAATTGCAAGGTCACGGGCCTGGAGGAGCTAGGCTCCAACTTTCTTTTAACTCCAAAACTTTTAGAGTTGCTTTTAATCACCCATTCTGAATCCTTTGAAGAAGTAGGACAATAAGCATCTTGTTTCTAATCTCTACAAATGAAATGGATGCTACTTTTGTGCTCTTCCCATTCTTAGCCATTTGGGGTGCAATAAAGAGCTAGCAAATACATTCACCAACTGATATTTCAAAAGTCAACAAAAGAAAACCCAAGTGCCAGGAAAGCAATTTGTTAAATACTTCTACCTTTTCATATGAAAATGCCAGAGGTCCCTGAAGACAGAAATATATCTTATTTTATATTTCAAAGTTGTACCGTAATGCCTATGTGCACAAGAATTATCATGAACTTACTTTAAAGTAGTTTTATACAAAAATCTTCCTACTATATGGTTTAGAAATCATTTTAAGAAAATAAAAGTCTGAAAAGAATATAAAAATTCCTTATATTAAACATTTTGCTCATTCTTTAAAAATTCATAATTAAGTATTTCCACTGTTTAAAAACATACAGAGGAAAAAAATTTAATGAGAATGGAATCCCCTATGTACATGTATAAGCCTACTGTCACTGATTTTTCCCTGTTGTCATACTCTATTTATACAACCTCTATTCAAATGAAAATGCTTCAGGGAGAAGTTAAGTTGCATCTAACCAGATGCAAAGAGGGTCTTACAAGAATGTATCTGCAAAAAACCTCTCTTTATCCTTTGCCCTCCTACCTGCAGCTACACCACACAGGATCAGAGGGTACCCAATTTTCAGGACTCTCACAAACACGCTGCAACTATCTCCCTAAGAAGACTTTCTGACAAGTTCTGCACCACTTACACTGTGTCAGGTAACCCTGCAGTTTCAGTAGAAATGGAAAAGACCTACAAAAGGAACAAATTCCACCTTAGGGTCATGGTTCCTCCTAGTTTCTGACCACTAAGGCCACTGTTTGGTTCTACCTGATCTCCTGGACTCCAGACTATTGCTTATTTTAGAAGCATGGACTCTGAAGTCAGAAAATCTGTTTAATTCCCAACCCTATTACTTACTAGCTTTTTGACCTTGAGTAAGTCACTTATATGCTCTGTTCACCAGCTTCTTCATTTTTAACAGTGGGGGTCATGAAACCCTATCTCAGAGGACTCACTCAGGAGAGAATGTAATAAAACAATATACTGAACTTTATTTGGAGAACCATCAAGTATCACACAAATGTCAGTTCAATCGGCACGTAAGAACAAAGTATACCCAGAACTTGGAAAATATAACTGAAACTGAATCTAGAAAGGGTAAACATGTAATGTCATTAGTTCTCTGTAGAAGTCATCCATTACAGAAAGGCCATTTGGGGTCCTCTACTCCAAGTCTAAAATGGTAATTAGATATCTTAGCAAAAATGATTTATTTAAAATAAAGCTGTAACCTAATGTTATTGAAATCTGTGTGAAGAATTTATTAAAAGAAGATGGCACTACAAATGGATTTTTTATAAAGAAGGGAGGTGCTACAAATAAAAATGTGGCAATATTTAACCAGCAGTGTCCAACAGAAACAGAACCTGACTCAGCAGACATTAGGATTTTGAGAGACAGATGTTGTTTTTTTTGTTTTGGGTGCTTGTTTGTTTATTTGGTGTCAGTGTACTTTTTTTTTAAAGTTTTTTAAATTCCAGTTAGTTAACACACAGTGTAATATTAGTTTCATACATCACACCATGCTCATCACAAGTGCACTTCCTAATCCTCATTACCTATTTAACCCATCCCCCACCTACTTCCCTTCTGGTAACCATGGTTCTCTATGGTTATGAGTCTGTTTCTTGGTTTGCCTCTCTTTTATTTTCCCCTTTGCTCATTTGTTTTGTTTCTTAAATTCTACATGAGTGAAATCATATGGTATTTGTCTTTCTCTGACTTACTTCACTTAGCAAAAAACTCTCTAGCTCCATCCATGTCATTGCAAATGGCAAGATTTCATTTTTATGGCTGAGTAATATTCCATTGTGTATATATACCACAACTTATTTATCCATTCATCAGTTGATGGACACTTGGGCTGTTTCTGTACTGTGGCTATTAAATATAATGCTGCTATAAACATTGGGGTGTATGTATCCCTTTGAAGTAATATTTTTGTGTTCTTGGGTAAATACCTAGTAGTAGGATTACTGGGTCATAAGGTAGGTTTTTTTTTTTTTTTTTAATGTTTATTTTTGAGAGAGAGAGCGAGAGGGAGCAAGCGTGAGTGGGGGATGGGCAGAGAGAAAGAGAGGGAGACACAGAATCTGAGGAGGGCTCCTGACTCTGAGCTGACAGCACAGAGCCCAACACGAGGTTCAAACCCATGAACTGAGAAATCATGACCTGAGCCTAAGTCAAATGCTCAACCGACTTAGCCACCCAAGCACCCTGATAAGGTAGCTCTATTTTTAAGATGTTCTATATTTTAAAATAAGCTTAATATGCCAGTCTTCACTGCAGTATGATGAAATCTTCTTTCAACAAAAGTAAAAACCAGACCTAAACTGATATGACCCACAATGAGACACTGTGGGTGAAGCCAGTCTTTCTTCTGACTTCTCAATTTCAATATTACCTATTTTTTATTATTAACATTACCTATTATTTTTACCTATAATCTAATTTCAACATTACCTATTTTATTTGTGAAGGTACTTTGCATATATTCAAGAGCCACATAACTGTTCCCATTCTTCGGACTCCATACTTCTTCTAGATTATAATGCCAATGTGGAAAAATACGTGTACAAAGTTGAAAATAATAGAATTTTATACATTAAAAAACCCTGATGGTTATAGTATTCCTATTCTATGGATATTTCACAATAATTTTAAATAATGGTTGTAAACACCACATATAGCAAGAGCCCACAAAGTCACATGCCCACCAGATCAGGATAAAAACAATAAAGAAAGAAGCAAACTGGTTTAAGACCAGGTAATGATGGGAATCATCATTAATGAGAAAGGTGAAATACTAGCCAACAAGGGTAGCCACTACTCAACTCCAGTCATTTACTGCCACAGAACAATGCAGGCCCAATGTTGCTTAATCTTCTGATTTTTTTCAAAAGAATCTGGAAGTTAGGATCTGTGAAATATCTCGACTTTCACACATTGGCAATTAATTCAATCAAAAAAGCAAAAAACAAAATACACTAAGTAAGCTAATATGAGAGTCAAATAAAACATGAGTATAGCCTGGATTTGGCTCAAAGTCCAGAGTTTGAACTCTGCTCTCCAACTTTGAAAAAGGCTTGTGTTACAATGTCCAAAAACCACAAAATATTAGAATATAAGTCAAACTATACAAATGCAATGTACTTTCCTCATAAACATAGATTTATCAAAACTATACATGTGTCACATGTAATATAAACCAGCAATGAAGCTTGTTATCAATGTCTGCTTCTATATCCATAAAAATAGACATGTGCACTACTCAGACATTTATGTCACATTGAATTTTAATTGTTTTAAATCTGGGATTGACTTACAAAATCAACTTAAAATATTCTATACTTTTTAATATACTTGAGCTGAAAATATGTTTCTTCCTCACAAAGAAAACTATAAATGGGGCGCCTGGGTGGCTGAATCAGTTACGCATCGGACTTCTGCTCAGGTCATGGTCTCACAGTTCATGGTTTCCTGCTCTGCGTCTGGCCCTGTGCTGACAGCTCGGAGCCTAGAGCTTGCTTTGGATTCTGTGCCTCATTCTCTCTCTGCCCCTCCCCAGTTCATACTCTGTCTCTGTCTCTCAAAAATAAGTGAATAAACATTAAAAAAAACAAGAAGAAGGAAACTATAAATAAAGCTCAGATATTTAATACAGTATTGAGTCAGTCATGCATGGAAGTAGAGTGATAGTACACAAAACTATTGAAACATATATGTAAAATAATAAAAACTAAGACTGGATTGACATGATAGACTTTATGCACATCTAAACCTCTTCATATCTTAAATTCAATGAAATGAAAGAATATACTGTAAAAGAAGAATTTCAGACTTTCAGTGAAAGCAAGAAAGAGCATTAAGCAGATCACAAATTTTGAGGATTTCTCAAAGTATAGAAAGCACATGGAAACAGATCAGAAAACAAGATCAGAGGAAAGCTCAGTTTTAGACACTTGCAGGAAAAAACTGCTGTGAAGGCAGGCGCAGTTTCAGAGAACTTCAGACTTAGAGTCAGTTGAATAAGGAGCAGATGGAGGTTCTCAGGCAACCATCAGAATGCAGAGGTGCACCAAGTACAGCAAGACAGGGTCCTTTCCTCTTTAGATTATGTCAATAAGTAAATGATGGATCAAAGAAGCTACTATGAGCACTGGAGTCCAGGCTACTCTTGGTTGATAATTCAAGCCTTGTCCCATCACCCATATCTGTCTGCTAGCCTTCTTCAACATGTTGGTGGCTAAGGATATGTGCTAACCAGGGAAAAGAGTAGGGATAAGGAAGAGGAGGAGAGATGATTTAACAGGATATATGGAGCAATGTTTCAAAATATATTTCTTTAGTTTAACAACTGGCAGAAATGGCCCACGGACTGTGGGACAGAACAATCAGATGATCTGAATGTGCCAATTAGATAAGATGCTCCAACGTAACAGACTCCCATTAACCAGCAAAGAAGTTTTAAAAATAAATAAAATAAAAAAAGAACTTCCTCCCTTGGACTCAAAAAATAGAATTCTTAAATCCTCAAAGCAACCTTATTATGTAACCACAGCATGATTTATTAAAGTGTGAATGCACCTATCCTGGGAGAAGGAGGGGCTAACTAAAATATATTTAGTCTTCACCTAATCAACTTACTTCTCCATCCTGCACAGTCCTCTGAGGAAAATCCTCTTTTGCACTGTCCAGTTTCCCAACACCTACTGTAGTTCAGAATCAAGAGAATGAATGAAGAAAGGTAAGACTGTAGAGCTGAGAGGAAGGAAGGAAGAATTCCTGCTTGCTCTGACAGTGTCTGGACTCACCTTTCTTGTGGAGAATCTGAGTAATGGGAAAGGAATAGAGAAAAATAAGAAAAGAAACCAGGAATACTATGTCTGCCCATTTAATAAAGAGTTGGGGAAAATAGATGAGCACAAAGAAAATCAGCCGACTCCTGGGTGGCTCAGTCAGTTGAGCGTCTGACCCTTGATTTCAGCTCAGGTCATGATCCCAGGGTCATGGGATCGAGCCCCGTGTCACTACATAAGATTCTTCCTCTCTCTCCCTCTGCTCCTCTCTCCTGCCCTCTCCTGCTCTCTCTCTAATAATAAAAAAAAAAAGAAAGAAAGAAAGAAAATCAGGTTGGGGTATCAAAAAGAGCTCAACCTTTTAGAAAGAGAAGGGTTGCTAAGCAGCCGTAATGTGAAAGAATTGGAGAAAAGAATAAAGAGGACTGTCAGAAGCATTACTATGAATTATAACTTAGATTTTATTTAACATTCTTTCAGAGAAGTAAGTCAAGACTGAGATCTCTTAAATTCTTTCTGGCTGCTGGACTGTGCTTCTCTGTATCCAATTCTGCAGGGATAATCCAGCAGGGCCTTAGTATTCACAAAGGTTAGGGACTTGTGGCCACCAGGAGACGTCAAAGGAAAAACAGTATAGGTATAATCAAGAGTTCCAGCACCTATGTGTACTTCTTCCCTTGTCCAAGATATTTACGTCCCAAATACTAAAATTAAAAGGCATTTCTAAATAGAAGAACAGCTTTAAAAAAATTTTTTTAATGTTTATTTATTTTTGAGAGAGAGAGAGAGAGAGACAGAGCATGAACAGGGAAGGGACAGAGACAGCTGAAGAGACAGAATCCGAAGCAGGCTCCAGGTTCTGAGCTATCAGCACAGAGCCCGATGCAGGGCTCAAACTCACGAACCGTGAGGTCATGACCCGAGCCGAAGTCGGATGCTTAACCGACTGAGCTACCCAGGCGCCCCAAACAGCAACTTGATCACTAATAAATCTTCCCTCTTTCTCAAACACATACCCCACTTTAAAAGTGTGCTTTGAAGGGGCACCTGGGTGGTTCAGTCAGTTAAGCATCTGACTTTGGCTCAGGTCCTGAACTCGTGGTTCATGAGTATGAGCCCCTTATCAGGCTCTGCAAAGTGTGGGGCCTGCTTAGGATTCTCTCTCTCCCCCTCCCCTGTTCTCTCTCTCTGTCAAAATAAATAAATAAACTTTTCAAGCATGCTTTGAAGAATTAGAAGAAGGAATAAAAATTAGTTCTTCTGAATAAATATTGTCAAAATGTCAATACTACCCAAAGCTATCTACACATTCAATGCAATCCCAATCAAAATTGCACAGCATTCTTCTCGAAACTAGAACAAGCAATCCTAAAATTCATATGGAACCACAAAAGGCCCCGAATAGCCAAAGTAATTTTGAAGAAGAAGACCAAAGCAGGAGGCATCACAATCCCAGACTTTAGCCTCTACTACAAAGCTGTCATCATCAAGACAGCATGGTATTGGCACAAAAACAGACACATAGACCAATGGAATAGAATAGAAACCCCAGAACTAGACCCACAAATGTATGGCCAACTCATCTTTGACAAAGCAGGAAAGAACATCCAATGGAAAAAAGACAGTCTCTTTAACAAATGGTGCTGGGAGAACTGGACAGCAACATGCAGAAGGTTGAAACTAGACCACTTTCTTACACCATTCACAAAAATAAACTCAAAATGGATAAAGGACCTGAATGTGAGACAGGAAACCATCAAGACCCTAGAGGAGAAAGCAGGAAAAGACCTCTCTGACCTCAGCCGTAGCAATCTCTTACTCGACACATCCCCAAAGGCAAGGGAATTAAAAGCAAAAGTGAATTACTGGGACCTTATGAAGATAAAAAGCTTCTGCACAGCAAAGGAAACAACCAACAAAACTAAAAGGCAACCAACGGAATGGGAAAAGATATTTACAAATGACATATCGGACAAAGGGCTAGTATCCAAAATCTATAAAGAGCTCACCAAACTCCACACCCGAAAAGCAAATAACCCAGTGAAGAAATGGGCAGAAAACATGAATAGACACTTCTCTAAAGAAGACATCCGGATGGCCAACAGGCACATGAAAAGATGTTCAGCGTCGCTCCTTATCAGGGAAATACAAATCATAACCACACTCAGATATCACCTCACGCCAGTCAGAGTGGCCAAAATGAACAAATCAGGAGACTCTAGATGCTGGAGAGGATGTGGAGAAACGGGAACCCTCTTGCACTGTTGGTGGGAATGCAAATTGGTGCAGCCGCTCTGGAAAGCAGTGTGGAGGTTCCTCAGAAAATTAAAAATAGACCTACCCTATGACCCAGCAATAGCACTGCTAGGAATTTATCCAAGGGACACAGGAGTACTGATGCATAGGGGCACTTGTACCCCAATGTTCATAGCAGCACTCTCAACAATAGCCAAATTATGGAAAGAGCCTAAATGTCCATCAACTGATGCATGGATAAAGAAATTGTGGTTTATATACACTATGGAATACTACGTGGCAATGAGAAAAAATGAAATATGGCCTTTTGTAGCAACGTGGATGGAACTAGAGAGTGTGATGCTAAGTGAAATAAGCCATACAGAGAAAGACAGATACCATATGGTTTCACTCTTATGTGGATCCTGAGAAACTTGACAGGAACCCATGGGGGAGGGGAAGGAAAAAAAAAAAAAAGAGGTTAGAGTGGGAGAGAGCCAAAGCATAAGAGACTGTTGAGAACTGAGAGCAAACTGAGGGTTGATGGGGGGTGGGAGGGAGGAGAGGGTGGGTGATGGGTATTGAGGAGGGCACCTTTTGGGATGAGCACTGGGTGTTGTATGGAAACCAATTTGACAATAAATTTCATATATAAATAAAAAAAATTAGTTCTTCTGGATTCCATTTCATTTTTTTGGTCATTGTTTTTAACAGAAACAAGTATCTCAAAGATTAATGAAGCTTGCTAGGGATGGTAGTTGAGGAGGGTTCATATATTCTAGTAATTCTCCACTTGTGATTTAGAATAAAATGATGAAGGAATTAAAGAAGCAATTATGAAAACTCTGGTACTTAACCTTCATTAATAGGTCCCAAGTAACTCCATATTAATACATAACTCTCTGGCAGGGCCTATCCTTTCCTTCAAAGTAGACCAAATTTTAATTTAGGGAATATAGGGTGTTTTTCTTTCCTCATTTATATTGCACAAGGTCAAACATTCTTTACAAGATTATTCAGCCTTCACTGGTAAATGGAAAATATACTTTAAGTCAGACAAAGTGTCTTACTGGTGCTCCTACAATCCAGAATATGTTGGTGGTCGCCTCCTCTCACCACTACAAGATTAACTTTGCTTAACACTCTATATTTTTCTATCATAGATACCTCATTTACCATTTCTGCAATATTCTGTCTCTAATATTCAGTCACTTTCTTGCTCCTCCATACTCACTTTTCCATGAAACTATCTTTTCTTGATTTCCTATCTTATCTTTTTCACTGAACTAAATTCTTACCTCAATTTATCAGAACATATACTTCTCTCATTCAAAATCCAATTTGGGGTGCCTGGGTGGTTCAGTCGGTTAAGCATCAGACTTTGGCTCAGGTCACGATCTCACGGTCCATGGGTTCGAGCCTTGCATCGGGCTCTGTGCGGACAGCTCAGAGCCTGGAACCTGCTTCAGATTCTGTGTCTCCCTCTCTTTCTGCCCCTCTCCCATTTGTGCTCTAAAAAATAAATAAACTTAAAAAAATAAAATCAAAATTCAAACTCAAGCCTCAAGCATGTAATCTCCATAAATTAGGCAGTCATGGGGCGCCTGGATGGCTCAGTCCCTTGAGCATCTGACTGTTGATTTCAGCTCAGGTCATAATTTCATGGGTTTGAGCCCTGCATCAGTCTCTGTGCTGACAGTGTTAAGCTTGCTTGGGATTCTCTCTGTCTCTGCCCCTCTCCTGCTCTCTCTTTCGCTCTCTCAATAAATGAACATTTTAAAAAAAATCAGGCAGTCACAAACTCAGATTCATCCAGATTCCCCAATGGGATTCACAAAGGTATTACAGCTTTATATAGAGTATGTCCTCAAAATTTTTAAAAGTATCATTGCTGAGTTATTATCATTTATTAGATTTATATGGCACTTCTCCAAAATGGCTCACCAATCTTCCTAAGATCCAAGAAAAGGAAGTAAACAGTAATTCTCTCCCCAGTTGACAATTGGAATAAATAAGTAGTATGAATGGGCTCAAAGTTTCTCATGAAATCAGTTACTGTGTTAAAAACTAAAGGCCACAGACTTCAGACCTAGAGGGAACATCCACCATAACCTAACTGGTTCTACTTCAAGCTGCTTCTTCTCTTCCTTTTTTCCAGTTTTAACAGTATTGAAAAAAGCTAATTGCTCCAAAATTTAAATTTGATTTTAGGCAATTTGATGCTAGCTTAAGGTTCTCTGGCCTTTTGGAATGGAATATCCCTGGGAGAGCTAATACTTTAAACTCTCAATTTTACCTTCTGTAAAAGGAGTAAGTTTCGGCTCCTTTTGTGAGGACAAGTTTTGATAATGGATGAGACAGAGGGCAATTTATGCATTAGCAGTGATGCCATCTCCTGGGAAGGAAGTGGGGAGAAAGGCCTTTAATAGAAAAGCCAGAATCACGAAGACTAACTTTGTCTACTTCATCCTGGTTTTTTGTTTTTTGGGGTTTTTTTTTGTTTTGTTTTTCTTTTCTTGTTTTGTTTTTTGTTAAGAGTAAGGTACTGTGTACTGTGAGAGGCAAAAGCACCCAACCTAGTCCTGGGTTCTACTAGAATGCAAAGCTCTAGGGGCAGAGATTGTCATCTTTTTTCTTCATTACTATTTCTGGCATCTAAAACATTACTTAGCACACACTATGTAAAAATATTTATTAAATGAGTGAGTGAACTTCTCAGAGAAAGTGATTAAGTGAAAAAGAGGGAGCAGGGGTGCCTGGGTGGCTCAGTAAGTTAAGCATCTGACTGTTGATTTCAGCTCAGGTCATGATCTCCTACTTCGTGAATTCCAGCCCTGTGTTGGGCTCTGCGCTGGCAGCATGGAGCCTGCTTGGGATTCTCTCTCCTCTCTTTCTCTCTCTCTCTCTCTCTCTCTCTCTCTCAAAATAAGTAAATAAACATTAAAAAAAGAAAGAGGGAGCGCATTTCAAGGGAACATAATGTACAAATGCACAGTAGCAATGGTCCAGAGATGTACAGATAGTTCAGCGTGGCTGGAGCATGGAACACCTATCAAGGAATATGAGAACATAATTATGGACAGATACAGAGGACTGCAATCATAAAGGGACCTAATGACCAGGCTAAGGAGTTTGGGCTTCATCATGACAAAAATGGAACCATTAAAGGAGTCCAAGAAGAAGAATGGCATGAGCATATTGAGTTTTGGAAAGATTTCTCTGGCATCACTGTGCAGGTTAAACAGGAAAGACTGTCTAGAGGCAGGGAGACTAGGTAAGAGGCCACTGTAGTTTACTCAAAAAGAATTTTGTATCACTTATTTAATATATATGATGAGCGTGAATTCAATAGCAATTCAATGTTAGGAATCACCACTTAAGAAATGCTAGAATACCTGAATATTAGTATAAAAAATTTATTTGGATCCACTCCTTGCTTATTAGCACATCTGTGTATCTTTATGATCGGATATTTTAAAAGATAAAGAAAATAAACCAGAAAATTAATCTTTTGTGGTAATTAAAAAATTATCTCAGAAAAAATAAGGGGCACTTGGGTGGCTCAGTTGGTTAAGTGTCCAACTCTTGGTTTTGGCTAAGGTCATGATCTTGCAGTTCGTGGGTTCGAGCCCTGCATCAGGCTCTGCACTGATAGTGTGAAGCCTGCTTAGGATTCTCTCTCTCCCTCTCTCTCTCTCTCTGCCTTTCCCCTGCTCGCCCTGTCTCTCTTGAAATAAATAAACTTTAAAAAATTATCTCAGAAAAAATAAGAGTATCAGTTTATTAAACTGCAATAAAGAAATACCAAAAGGAATACAACAAATTAGGAGAAAGTGATAAAAAGGTGTATTGTGCGAAATGTAAAAGAAGTTTACAATTATGTAAGGGCAACATCAAAGGAGAGAAACTGAAAAAAGAGACACAAATAGGAAAGGAATCATAGGGAAAAATACACAGTTAAAAAATAAAGAAATTTAGTTTCGAGTACTACTGCTTAAAACATAAATTATAAAGTCTGATACTGCCTGGGCTGAACTTCGACCTAGTGACATTACTAGTTGATTCAGTCTTTCTGAAGAATAAGCAGTAATATGTAACAAGAACTATAAAACAGTTCATATTTTTTGACTCAATAATTCTAGCTGGATGAATGTAAAGAATGTAATGAATGTAAAGAAATACTCAGTACCCTAAAAGGGAAAGAGGGAAGGAAGAAAAGAGGGAGGTTAGGAGTAAAGGAGGGAAGAAGGTAAGAAAATAATCTATATAGAGATGTTCTGAGATGTACTATTTAGAATAGTGGAAAACTGGAAATCATCCAAGTACTCCTCAGTAGAAGAATAGTTTTAAAATTATGATATATCAGTAAGACAGGATTTGACACAGCAATTAAAAACACATCTGGTCACAAAGGAGAGCAATTAATTTGGGAAAATGTAAATAAAATTTTATTTTTTTGTATTCTCTTTTCTGTGAAGCCACTTATTTGTGAAAAGGGTACTTTTTCAGCTTGTCAGTGAGAATGTCAATGTGCATCAGAATCTAAAGCTCAATGAAATTAAGAAAGAGTAACTTACTATTTCATCCTGGTCTCTGGCTCTTTCATTCTTTCACAGAACAGGAAATGGATCTGACAAGACCGATTTTCAGAGTCATTTTGATTATTGCCTTAGTACCTGTGCTCCTGTAAGTGATACCAAGCTAGATGTTATATGATTTGTTCCAGTTTCTTACTAAATGCTGAGGTTAAGCTGAGTTTTACGTTTCTTTGCTTTACCTCTGGGCCTTTGCAGTTGAGGCTAAAGCTTCAGCTCTAACTTCTGAGATCTTGAAATTCTTAGACATAAGAAGGGAAAAGCGTGGTCTGATGAATACTAACTACTTTTGACTTGACATTCAGATGAAATAAAAGCTCTTTTCTTACTTCTAAAGAAAAAAAGAGAAAGAATATGAAGGTGATAAAATCTCACTCTTTCTCATCAATCTTTAAAATTCCACCATCATTTTTATGATCTCTTTTGTGGAATAAAGCTCCCATCACCAATCCTAGCACAGAGATCCTTTTCTTGTCATTTAGAATGGACCCACAGCTGCACTACCATTGACTTTAGAGTAAGCACAACCTTAACAGTGAAGCCTAGCACATCTTGGCCTTTCCCGAGTGTATCTAAATGCAATAGAAAGCTTTTTTAAATGTAAGCAGTCTTATCAGTAAGTTCCATAAATTACCTTTCACTTGAAGAAATTCCCACAGAGTTGAAATCAGATGCTATCAAAAAACCAATATAAGTCAGGTCAGCCACTTCAGTGATTTTGGTGGACAAATGTATCATAAGTACACCAAAGTCTCATTAAAAGTTCACCTCTCTGAACCTTCTTCCAAGTGGTAATCAGCACCAGGATCATTTTCTCCTTTTCTCTGATATGTATGTTATGATATTAAAAATGACACCAGCTTGAGTTAGAAGAAAAAAAAAATTCAAGAAATATGGCTCCAACTGACAGCTTTGAAATCCAGGCTGAGTCCTTGAGATAATGGCATTTCCCTATGGTGGTACTACATTCGACAAATTTTTATTTAACCTTCTTCTTTGCCACAGAAATTACTTCAAATCAAACTTTATGATAAAAAACTAAAATGCATAAATACAATAGGTCTTAAAAATAATCTAAGCTCATATGTTGTCTATATTAGGACATGATGAGACTGAACACCACAGTTCTCAAGACAATGGTAGGTTTAAATGAGTGTCATACAGTTCCTAATAAAAGACGAGGGTCTAAAAAACACTTAACTTCTTTTCCCTCTACACGAACATGATCCTTTTATAAACCTTTGCAGGAACATCGCATCATCCTATTGACTAGGAACCACCTCCTTATTCTGAGTTGCACATTCCTGTCACTGCACTTCAAGGACTCTCACCTCTCCTTTCTCTTCTATACATTCTTTCCTCATTAGATTGTATCTAGTCCTTGGGGCACTTGGTTGGCTTAGTCAGTGGAGCATGCGACTCTTGATCTTAGGGTCGTGAGTTCGAGCCCCAGGTGGGTCCAGAGATTCCTTAAAAAAAAAAAAAGAAAAAGACCCTTTAAAAAAAGCCTTTATCTCGTCCTCATCCTCTTTACCAGGGTATCACATTCTATCCTTATGTCTTGGGGCACCTTGGGGCACTTGTGTCTTGGGGGTGGCTGAGTCAGTTGAGCACCTGACTCTTGATCTAAGCTCAAGTCATGATCTCAGGGTCGTGAGTTCAAGCCCCACAGTGGGCTCTGCGCTGGGTGTGAAGCCTACTTTTTAAAAAAAGACACAAAAGCTACTTGGCAATGAGAAAGAATGAAATACGGCCTTTTGTAGCAACGTGGATGGAACTGGAGAGTGTTAAGCTAAGTGAAATAAGTCATACAGAGAAAGACAGATACCATATGTTTTCACACATGTGGATCCTGAGAAACTTAACAGAAGACCATGGGGAAGGGGAAGGGGGAAAAAAGTTACAGAGACGGAAGGAGACAAACCATAAGAGACTCTTAAAAATTGAGAGTAAACTGAGGGTTGATGGGGGGTGGGAGGGAGGGGAAAGAAAAAAAAAGACACACACACACACACACACACACACACACACACAAATTTAGGTGCCTACCCTTGTCTCTTAGCGGTCTCATATGCTATGTCTCTCCCAGTTTCAGCTGGCCAATCCTTCAACTTGCCATCACTTAAATCACTTTGGAAATCAGTCTTCCTCACAAAAACTTTCCCAAGCAACTGGAAGCAAAAAGAACAGTCCAGCCATTGGACTGTTAAACTAATAAACTTACCTTATACCAATCATTGGGTACCATTGCATTCATCATCAAAAATTCTTTAAGTAACTGTTTGATCCTAATGAGTTTTCATTCTTTGATTGTTCACTTTACATCACAAACATTCACAGAGGGGCACTCTCTTATATGAAGAACAGATCATATTTCACACAGAGTTATTTAATAAATGCTTTTTTATTATGAAAGTCTTAAGAGAGATACATACCCAAATCCCAATCTGGAGTGTTCAGTGTTCATTCCAGAAACTGAAAAGCACTGACTAATCATCACCAACCCCTATTTCCATGGATACCAAACAATCTCAACTTCATTGTTGTTTTATCTCTTCTTCCTCACTGATCCCCATTAATACAAACAACCCACCAGATGTCATTGTCATTCTAAGAGAACAAACTTTCAGTAGTATGAAGGAGGCAGCTAGAGGAATCTGGTTTTTCCATTTTATCTCCATTTTTACTTACACTTCCACTTTTAATTATTTAATTTCTTCAGTAGCAGTGCCAAGGTAGAAGAAAAGGTAAAACTTCACACCTCAAAGTACAGATGGATCCAGCAATCATATTTTAATGATTCTTCTAGAAACAAAGGGTAATTATCAAAAAATGCCCAAGATAGGTAACTATTTTTATGTCTGTATTATTTAGTACTATAAAGTCAAGAGACTAAGTTTCAAAAAGAAGTACCATTGAAAAAGGAACAGGATCATGAAGCTGATTAAGACATATTCTAGGCGTAAATCACTGGGATTACAACACTGGCATTCACTATTGAGTAGGTTAGGGGACTCCTAGCTATGTGCTTACTTAAGCAAACTGCTATCATTATCCAACTATTTAAAAGAAAATACTTGGGGGCGCCTGGGTGGCGCAGTCGGTTAAGCGTCCGACTTCAGCCAGGTCACGATCTCGCGGTCCGTGAGTTCGAGCCCCGCATCAGGCTCTGGGCTGATGGCTCAGAGCCTGGAGCCTGTTTCCGATTCTGTGTGTCTCCCTCTCTCTCTGCCCCTCCCCCGTTCATGCTCTGTCTCTGTCCCAAAAATAAATAAAACGTTGAAAAAAAAATTTCAAAGAAAATACTTGTACAACAAATAATATGACTACCTCTAGGACCTCTCCTACTACTCCCAACATCATTCTTTCTTTTTACTGAGAACAATAGGAGTCAAATGGAATTAACTGAAGACTGAATTTTTAGATCTTGACAATCATGATGAGAGGGAGATGTGGAGTGCCAAAAAAACAAAACAAAACAAAACAAAAAAAAAACAAAAAAAAAAAAACCCAAAAAGAAACAAACAAACAGGAAAGGGGCAAGGGCAACACAGAGCAAATAATGTGGTAACAAGTGTCTTAGTCTCAATGGGGATAGAAGGCATATTTATTGAAGGCATAATGTGTTACTTTTGAAGAAGACAGGTAGTGTTAACCAAACAGCAGGTGGGAACGAAATGTTAGTGGAGGTCCAATGCTTTTATTTATTTATTTATTTATTTTTCAACGTTTATTTATTTTTGGGACAGAGAGAGACAGAGCATGAACGGGAGAGGGGCAGAGAGAGAGGGAGACTCAGAATCGGAAACAGGCTCCAGGCTCTGAGCCATCAGCCCAGAGCCCGACGCGGGGCTCGAACTCGCGGACCGCGAGATCGTGACCTGGCTGAAGTCGGACACTTAACCGACTGCGCCACCCAGGCGCCCCGGTCCAATGCTTTTAAAGAGACAGAAGTCAACAGGATTGGCCATAAAACATTTCTACATTATAAAACCTCAGGGGCCCCTGGCTGGCTCAGTCAGTTGAGCATGCGACTCCTGATCTCAAGGTCATGAGTTCAAGCCTCATGTTGGCCATAGAGCTTACTTAAAAATAAATAAAATAAAATAAAAATAAAAATCTCAGACAAGTCCTATTTCGAAAGAGATAGTAACACAAAAACTGAGACTAGAGGGTAACTTTAATCCAAGTAACCCTTAAGGATCAATGTCAATTATATCAGAAAAATGGGTAAGATGCTCTTATTTTTCCTGAGTCAAAAATGAACAGAGTTCCCTTGCTTACAGGTCATTTTAAAAGTTAGTTCAAGTGGGGCGCCTGGGTGGCGCAGTCGGTTAAGCGTCCGACTTCAGCCGGGTCACGATCTCGCGGTCCGTGAGTTCGAGCCCCGCGTCGGGCTGTGGGCTGATGGCTCAGAGCCTGGAGCCTGTTTCCGATTCTGTGTCTCCCTCTCTCTCTGCCCCTCCCCCGTTCATGCTCTGTCTCTCTCTGTCCCAAAAATAAATAAACGTTGAAAAAAAAAAGATTTTAAAAGTCAGTTCAAGAAACTACATATAGTAAAAAAGAATTTTGTCTCTAAAGTGAAACTCCAATTTTTGTACACTTGTATAAGCATTTCATAAACCTGAAACCTGTTTTCTGATTTACTAGAAGTCAGACTCTACAACTTTAAGAAGCACTGTCCCAAAAATACAATAAGCAAAGGAATCACAAACATTATCCCCAGGGCTACAGAACTATAGCAACAACTTTGTGCTGTGACTGAATCCAGTGAGGAGTGAAACCAATTCCTGTAATTGTGCCGTTACCCTGCCACCCATACCTCAAAGCCTTTTTTTTATTTAAAATAAACAAAAAGTGGAAGTAATCCTTAGAGATTCCCTGCAGTCCCTAGATGATGATATAACTCAATTTCTGCTTCAATATCCTATTAACTCCAAATAAGGAAAGACAACTCAAAATCATTTCCAAGGACATCAAGAGATACTGCAGGATAAGCTTTTAGAATGAAGCTCCTCACAATAATCCACACCACTAAAATAGACCTAAGCAGAGCCCAGAACAGAAGGAAGAATGGTTTCCTCTCTAATTTTCACAGCACTGTGCTTCTTCCAGCAGAGGAAGGTCAAGCTTTGACTTACAAGATTTCCCTAGGTTAGTGACTAGGCCACTTCTCATGGTAGACTTCTGACAAGGAACAAATGAGCCACGGGCAAAACAAATGTCTCAGCAAACTCTCTTTTTTCTTTTTAATTTTTTTTTTAATGTTTATTTTTGAGAGACAGAGAGAGACAGAGCATGAGTGGGGGGAGGGGCAGAGAGAGACACACACACACAGAATCTGAAGCAGGCTCCAGGCTCTGAGCTGTCAGCAAAGAGCCCCATGTGGGGCCTGAACCCACGAACTGTGAGTCATGACCTGAGCCGAAGTCGGACACTTCACTGACTGAGCCATCCAGGTGCCCCTCAGCAAATTCTTAGAATAGGTGTTCCACAAGGAACTCCAGCTTGTGTTTTGCAGCCAATGACACTACCTCCAGGTGGGCTGTCCTACCACCAGAAGCATCTTCTGCCCTCTAAACCCACCACGCCTCAGCAGGTTGCTACCATTTGTCACCAATACCACATCTGTGCCCCACCCCCCCATGCAAGGTGAGACCCACGAAAGCCTGGCATCCCCATCGATCCCTGGGGGAAACAGGACTTGCCCACTGGACTGGAACAGCTCTGCTTCACCTTGGTAGCTTTCTTTCCCACATGGGCAATGCAGATTAGACCCCTTGCCCAGGGCCCTGACTACCTCTTTTGCCAGAAGATTATACCTCAGAGTTGCTACTCCAAGATAGTTTACAAATGAGACTTAGATACTGTAAAGGAAAAGCTGTTCTTGGGTGACTCTGGGCAAATAAAGAGAAAAAGGGTAAGTCCACCACAGTCCAGGCAAAGTGAACCTTGTTCAAAGTTTTAGAAAATGACACTAGAATAAATCTTTCTATAATATGTATTATTTGTTAGAAGTGTGAAGCCCGGGAAATTTGTAAGCTTAGCACTTCAGAAAAATACATATTTTTTTCTAAACTTTAAATAGCTACACAAGTTATAAGAGAGCAACAGATTTACAGCTATATGGATCAACTGAGGATGAACTAATAGGGAGAGAATATAGCATTTCTTGGGTACTTTTTCATTATTAGAACTTCAAAGCACTGGATACACAGATTTACAAATTTACTTACAACCCTGACTTAGGCAAGCAGAAACCAGCTTGACATAAACTAATTGTTTTAACATTAAAAAGAAATTCTTATTTCTATGCTATAAATGTTATAGTAATATCACTGACCAGAACATACATACATACATACACACACGCACACACGCGCACGCGCGCACACACACACACACACACACACACACACACAGCTTTGTTTCCTTGGCACGGATGACCTCTACTGACCAAAGGATAAATCCAAGCCAGTTTGACTCTTTTAGGTATCCAAATTTTTTGTGAGAAGTCTAATCAAAAACCTATTATGTATTTAACCCCTCAACTACCATTCATAAAGTCTATAAACCTTACTACATTGCCAAGATAGTTCTATCTACTTTCATTCAAATGGATATGAAAGAGTAATTATTAACTATCCTAGTAAGGAATCTTTAAAATCACTGAATAAAAAAAATAATGCTTTTAGGGAAGCTGACAATGAAAAAATAAAGGAAGAAGAGAATTGCTAAACAGGACTTAATTCTGACAAGAAAGAATAGATTGGTGATGTAAAAAAAATAACAAAAATCTTCAAAGAAGCCATCTATGTTAAAGTCAAGTATCTAATCACCAAATAAGATAATTCTGGTTGTATTAGACATACAGGTTAAAGTTAAAGAAAATAGATTACCAAAACTTCAGAGGTAAATTAGATATAAGCCAATGCTCAGAGATCGTGAAAGAACAACTTCGGGGGCGCCTGGGTGGCTCAGTCGGTTAAGCGGACGACTTCAGCTCAGGTCATGATCTCGCGGTCCGTGAATTCGAGCCCTGTGTCGGGCTCTGTGCTGACAGCTCAGAGCCTGGAGCCTGTTTCAGATTCTGTGTCTCCCTCTCTCTGACCCTCCCCCATTCATGCTCTGTCTCTCTTTGTCTCAAAAATAAATAAACGTTAAAAAAAATTTTAAAAATAAATAAAAAAAAAAAAAAAGAAAAAACAACTTTGAAGTCCCAGAAGACTTTTCAGCAAAATTCAAGCAAAAGTTTCAACTATACAATCACTAACATAAGGGGGAGATCTCAAAGTTGACATGTATTGTCAAGAAACCCTGTGAAGCACCTAAACACTAAAGAACGTGTTCAAACAAGAAACCCTATGAAGCACCTAAACACTAAAGGACGTGTTCAAAACATACAAGAAAAAAAAATCACATGGCCAAGGTCAAATAGACACAAGACTGGCAAATATTTATAAAAAGAATGTTTGGAAGGTAAAGGCGCAAAATGAGCTTATGTTCACACTCATGGAGGGCAATAGTAGGAGCTCTTCTTAGATGAATAGAAGTGGGGAGAATCAAGAAAGGCAAGGACTACTGTATGAGGCAGAGAAAAAAGCACTCAGTTTCTGTTTCATCTCTTTCTTTATCCAGATTGAAATTCAACTTGACAAGGACAGAAAAACCTTGATTAGAAATAAATAAGGCAAACAAAAGAAATAAATTCCATGTATGTAGTAAGGGACCACTTAAATTAATTCACTTATTGAGCACCTACTATGTCCCAGGTTCTGTTCCAGGCCCTGAGCATGTAACAGTGAACAAAGATGACAAAATCTGTGGTTTCATCATGCTTCCATTCTACTGGAGTCGACAGACAATAAACAAATAAATATAGAATACTCATTAGTGACAATACTTAGAAGAAAAATAAAGCAAGATAAGAGGATAGAGAGGTACTATTTAGATAATCAGTGAAGGCGTGACTTTAAGCAGTGAAAGAAAAGCCCTACAGGCTAAAGCAACAACAAATGCAGGGTCCTGAGAGGACAGAATGTTTAAGTTGATGGGTAAGCAAGAAGGCAACTGTGGCTAGAATGGTGGGAACAGGGAAAGAGCAACAAGAAATGAAATTGGAAAGATGAACCAACTATAGAGGACTTTATGCTGCCTGAGGGGGAAACCCTTTGGAGTGTTAGAGCAAAGCAGATATGGGATCTGACTTGTACTTTGAAATTATCACTCAGGCCACTGTAGAAAGGGAATATTGAGGAATAAGCATGAAAAGTAAACAAACTAGGATGCTCTTGCAACACCAGGACAGGGATGATGGTGGCTATAAGAGTTGGAAGTCCCCAAGTCTATATAAGCCACATCTCAGAGTACCTAAAAAATGTACAGATGTGTTATTCACACAACCACTCTCAATCATTTTTCATATCTCACAAAAAACAAGAGTGGTGCCAGAAACCGAGAAATAAGCGTTTTCCCAGTTTTCACAAACGGAGGAGAGGAAAGGCAGATTCCATACTCTAGGAGTCAAAACAAGCCACCTATGAAAAAACAAGCCTGACTGGTTTTATTTCCTCTAAGAAACCATCAAATACTTCCATTTTTTCATATTTCTTTCCAGTACTTATTCTCCACATATTTAATTTTTCAAAGTTGTAATTATAACATAGACACATTTTTATTGGCTACCTATTTTAGATTGCTCTGTATTATAAGCATTACTCTGTGTTGTGATTCTGGCATAATTTTTTAAGTAACTTCAAATGAAAAGAAACAATAAGACAAGTTTGTAGAGGAGGAATGGAATTCCAGGATATTTCTGCTTATTTCCTGGAGTCACAATACACAATACAAATGTGGTACAGATAAGTTTGGGATGGCAACGTTGTTATGCCAGGAAAATAATGAAAAAGAACATTTCTTATCAATATCTCTTTAATTTTTTTAAATGTTTATTCATTTTTTTTGGAAAGACAAAGAGAGACAGAGCACAAGCAGGGGTGGGACGGAGAGGGGGATACAGAATCTGAAGCAGGCTCCACGGTCTGAGCCATCAGCACAGAGCCCAACGCGGGGCTCGAACTCACGAACCGTGAGATCATGTCCTGAGCCGAAGTCGGATGCTCAACCGACTGAGCCACCCAAGCACCCCTCAGTATCTCTTTTAATAAAAACAGTATCAGAAATTTGAGAGCCCTTTCACAAAGATGGCTAGAAAAAATATTTTTCTTCTATAAATTCTAGGAAAGAGCTTTATTTCTTTATATATGTAACTAGCAAACTAGCTGTGATAAAATGTAAGTAGAAAGACAAGACGGAGAATAAGATTTATTTGTAGCTAGCTGGTGTTTTCTACTTTGTACTTATATAATTCATCATAGTCATCAAAGAGCATAACACTTCATTACTTCCAGTGTTAGAAAAATGTATTACATCTTCTAAATTTTCTTAAACCAATCAGTTTGCTTTGGAATCTTAAATATATACTATCCTTTTTCTTCTTGGGGGTAACAGATACCATTTTATTTCTGTTTTACAATCCAGACAATGGTGCAAATCAACATCAGTTTCACATGTTGAGGATCTAAAAGAAACTATTTGAAATTGAAAAACGTAACAATATAAGTGACAGTTTTAGATAAGATGACTGTGTAAGTTCACAGTTTGAGCCCACACCCCTCCCCCTATTCCTGCACTACTCATGTAATCATGATAGACAAAAAATAAAAAGGAAAAAAGGGAAAATCCTAGCTGGTGTATTAGCCAGGATTCACTTGCAGGTATAAAAATCCTCTAGTATTTCAAGCGGAATCAGAATTAACACTGAAGTGCTAACATTTAGACACCAGCAAAATAGTTGGAAGAGTTGGAAGACCTGGCTCTATGCTAAACCTTCAGAACAAGTCTCAGAATCCATATAGAACTGGCCTGCCAAGGGAACAGCCTCCTCTGCAACCGTCAGAAAGTGAAAGAAGCACAGCACTGCTCTGCTAAGTGCTGGACATAATCATAATTCCTTAGCCCCATCCAGGAATTAGGCAGCCACCAATGTGATTGTTGGTTCTAAACACACAATGTCTGGGATGCCTGGATGGCTCAGTCGGTTAAGTGTCTGACTTAGGCTCAGGTCATGGTCTTATGGTCTGTGAGTTCGAGCCCCACATCGAGCTCACTCCCTTCAGTGCAGAGCCCACTCTGGACCCTCTGTTTCCCTCTCTCTCTACCTCTCTCCTGCTAGCTCTTGCTCTCTCTCTCTCTCTCAAAAATGAATAAAAACATTCAAAAAATAAATAAAATAAAAAATAAAACACAATGTCTTAGCTCCAGTTGCAGATCAGGAAGTTGCTGCCAGAATTGTTGGCTTCAGGGGACACAGCCCAAGGCTACGACCTGGGGATCAGAAACAGCTGCAAACTCTAAGCCACTGGACCTGCTCCAGCAAAACTAATGCCATGTGTACTGAACCCTATCCCCACTGAACTCAGTTCTGAATTCAAGTCTCATAGAAGTGAATGTGATTACTACAATCTGAACTACATCAGGAACCCTAGATGGAAGGAAGACTATGTAGTAATTTTTACTTTCCAGTTCATGTATTAAAAGAAGGAATACTAGAAGGAAGTTGAAACAGATGCTGAGTTATCCTACAGTCATATCCAGGAAGATGACAATAAATTATATGAATTCTATTGTTATACATTAGTTATAATAAATATTCCCAAGGACTATAGATAGAACAGAAACACAAAGCAGTGAGTAAAGCTTAATGGACTCCAAGTCTGGAAGCAAGCAAAGAAGGCCAGGAATTCAGCTTCTGTAGGTTAATGAGAATTACAATTGCCTCACTTAAGGCATGTAATTGGAGCCAGCACATTGCTTTAAACCAGGGAGTGGGCAGAACTCCAAAAATGACACTAAAAAAAGCAGCTTATGTGAAGTTGTACAACAAAAGAGGCAGGAGAGGCCAGGACCCAAGCAAGCCACTTGCTAGATCAATGGCTGGATGTACATTATCACCATTATCATGAAGATCAGGAATCCTGAATTTCCCGTGGAACCAAATAGAGGCAATCATAAAACTGCTAGGCAAAGTGGGGTGAGGTGAAATGGATAGTGACTCTCACTTAAGTTAAGCTCTCAAAACAAAATTCCAATATACATAAAATAAACACCACAATGAGCAACAATATCAACCACTGAGAGATTAACCCACTCAAGACAAAATGGAAATATTAGACCCATCTGAAAGTGACCTCAAACCAAATATGTCTAGAATCCTCAAAGAGATAAAGAAAGGAAAAACAGCCATAAAAACACAGACATTCAAAGTGTAATCTCAGTACTAATCAAGATAAATACAAATAAATCCACACCTGCACTTGTCATTGTGAAGCTGCAGAACATTAAAGCACCATAAAGAAGTATTATCTACCTAAAGGGGCACATGGGTGGTTTAGTCAGTTGAGCATCCGACTCTTGATTTTGGCTGAGGTCATGATCCCAGGGTCATGGGATCAAGTGTCAACCTCCACACTAAGCGTGGAGCCTACTTAAGATTCTCTCCCTCCCTCCCTCCATACCTCTCTCCCACGCACACTCATTTTCTTTCTCTCTCTCAAATTAAAAAAAAAAAGTATTATCTACTTAAAAAAAGAAAAGACTGACAGCAGACACTTCATCAGCAATAATAGATGCCTTGAAGATAATGGAGCTAAATAACAAAATGTTAGAAACAAAAGAACTGCCAAGCCAGAATTCAATGCCCAGCTATGCTATCATAAATAATGAGGACAAAATAAAGACACAATGAGCGTTCCACTAACAGATTCTCACTAAAGAACTGATATATCTTAGGAGGTACTTTAGAAAGGAGATCCCAAAGAAGAAAGCAAAATATCCTGGTGGTCCCACAAATAGATAAAGTATATAATCAAATGTTCCTAATTGCAGATTACAAAAAATTATGAATTTTTCGTAATTAAAAGTGGTAACATAAATGAAAACATTATGCTACATGAAAGAAGCCAGTAACAAAACCATATATTGTTTATTCCATTTATATGAAATGTTCAAAAAGGGCAAATCTAAAGAGACAGAAAGTAAACTGGTGACTGCCTAAGACTGGGGAACACGGGAGGGAATGGGAAGGAGGCCAAACAAGAATCCTGGGTACAGGATTGCCTTAAAGGGGGACAAAAGTGTCTAAAATTAGAGAGGGGTGATGGGTGCACAGCCCTGTGAATAAACTAAAAAATACTCAATTGTATACTTTAAATGGGTGAATTGTAAACTATGTGAATTCTATCTTAATGATCAGTTTTTAAAAGTGGAATTGGAAAGAAAGAAGATGTTTGTATACATTTAAAATCCTTTTAACTTGGATACAAAATTTTGTAGTTATGTGTGAATGTTAAAAACATAGGAATAACCATTACAAGAACAGAAATGTTATCTATGCTTCTAAAATCAGTAGAGGAACATAAAAGATGATACTAATAATTTTGTCAATCTAAATCACAATAGTAATATTAAAGAAATCAAGAACAGAAAATACACAAGAAAATGGCAAAAATGAGTTCAAATCTCCCTCTCTCTCTCTCTCCACACACACACACACACACACACACACACACACACACACACACACAATTGTCTATTAAAAGACAGTCTAACAAGACTAGGTTAACAAAATGCAACTTGAGACACATCTAAAGCAAAGTGATCTGGGTGCCTGGGTGGCTCAGCTGGTTAAACATATGACTCTTGATTTCAGCTCAGGTCATGATCTCACAGTTGTGAGATGGACCCCCACATTGGGCTCCACACTGGGCGTGGAGCCTACTTAAGATTCTCTCTCTGCCTCTCTCAAAAAAAAATAAAGAAAATGATCCAGAAAATTTGACAATATAGTAAACAAATATATTTTATCAAAATTAAACAAAGAGGGGCACCTGGGTGGCTTAGTCAGTTAGGCATCCAACTCTTGATTTTGGCTCAGGTCATGAACTCACAGTCTTGAAATCTAGCCCTGTTGTACAACATGCTCTGTGCTGACAGGGTGGAGGCTGCTAGGGATTCTCTCTCTCCCTCTCTCTGCCCCTTTCCCACTCGTGCTCACTCTCTCTCGCTCTCTCTCAAAAATAAACATTTTTAAAAATTAAGGGGTGCCTGGGTGGCTCAGTCGGTTAAGCATCCGACTTCAGCCTCAGTTCATGATCTCACGGCCCATGGGTTCGAGCCCCACGTTGGGCTCTGTGCTGACAGCTTGGAGCCTGGAGCCTGTTTCAGATTCTGTGTCTCCCTCTCTCTCTCTCTGACCCTCCCCCGTTCATACTCTGTCTCTCTCTGTCTCAAAAATAAACATTAAAAAAATTTTTTTTAATTAAACAAAGAAAAGCTGGTAAAACAATATGGACAACAAAACAGAACTTAGGATATAAAACAGAAATAGGAGCAAAATATGGTATTACATAATGATAAAAAGAACACTCTACAAAGAAGATATAATAATCTTATACAATAAATATAGGCTATCAACTGTATAGGAAGCGCAACCAGATACAATTAACAAGGAGAAGTAAACAAAACTATAATTGTGAGAATGTAAAACTACAGGAGATTTTAACACTCTGATATCAGAACTGCTGATCAAGCAGACAAAAATTCCCTAAGGAGATAGCAAATTCGAATACAATAGTAAGTTTGATCTTATACACAACACAACACACACACACACACACACCACATTCTCATATAAAACCCTGTACCAAACAGAAAAGAATGTACAGTGGTTTTAGGCACACAAAGACATTCATAAAAATTTACTACATATTAGGTCCCAGGGGTAGCATCAACTAATTTCTGAAACCAAATCTCATCCAACCACATTCTTTAAGCACAATGCAATTAGAAATCAACAATAAAAAGTAAAAATAAAACCAACAAAACTATGTTTGGAAAATTTTAAATGTACTCAAAAATAACTCAAGATAAAATCAAAATAGAAATTATGAAATACCAGAGCTGAACAATAAAGAAAGTACCATTTATCAAATCTTGTAAAAATGCAACTAAAAGGGTAAAGAGAGATAGGCAAGAATAGAATAATGATGTACACTATCAGCACTTCTAGTCAACACTGTTTTAGAGGTCCCAGACAGTACAATGAATGGTATAATAAAAAACATATAAAATAAAAAGGAAATATCAAAACATTAACATCATTTGCATGTTATCATTACTTTCATTAAAAAATCTAAGAGAACCTATAATTAGAATACAGAGAATTCAGAAAGGTTGCTGAATATAATATCAACTTAGAAATATTGGCAGTATTCTTATATTCCAGTAGTAACCAATATGAAAATGTAATTTTAAAAAAGAAACCATTTGCAATAGCAATAAACACTATAGGGCAACTGGAAATAAATCCAATAAATTATGTGTAAGACTCTACCAGAGGAAAGCATAAATTGTATTAAAAACTCAAAGAAGAACTAAATAGAGAGAAATATGTTCTTAAATAGGAAGACTGGATAGAATAATTGTACCAATTCTCTCCAAATTACTTTATAAAAAAACCAACACAATGCTAACAAATGTTCTACAGGGAATTGTTATGGAACTTAACAAACTGATTCTAAAATTCACATAGAAGAAGAAAGAGCCAAAAGAAGCCAGGATGATTTTGGAAAAAAAAAATGTAAAATAATTAAAATAGTGTGATTTTTAGCTCAGGGATAGACAAACCAAGGGAGAATAGAGAAATCAGAGACAGCCAGGTGTATCTACAGAAAATTGATATTAGACAGTGGAGACATTCCAAATCAAGGCTGGAAATAGTGTATTTAATAAAAGGTGTTGGGATAATCGGCTGTGCACATGGCAAATCATATCTCCACCATAGAGCCAAACAAAATTGATGGAACCAAAGTAAAAAAAAAAAACAAAAAACAAAAAACAAAAAAACCAAAACCCTAAATGTGAAAAGCAAAACTAGAAATTTCCAAAAGAATTATAACATTGTGGTTCCTTTGACCTTCTTTCTGGATTTAGTTTCTAGATTCCAAACAATCCTAGCTGTTCTCCTCAAGGACACCCTGTACTCAGAACTGAATCTCTTTATAATTTGGAAGCTGCAAGCTGCAGAGTAAAGTGGGAACATGACTTTCTTGGTGCTGTTATTAGACTTCTGGTAACACAGCTTACCTAAGACCACACTAGTTCTATTTCTTCACTACAAAATAGGACTGATGCACACTGCACTCACCATCTATTAAACACCTACATCATTTTTTACATGTGCTACACTTAAGCCAAGTCTCTCACATGTGGGGCTCAATTGTATAGGGTTTTTTTGTTTCCTCCATGTACAAAGCCTTATTCTTACATCTATTTAATGACATCATTAAACTAGGCCAGTTGTCTTTGTCTGTGGTGACTTTTTCAGTATCTTCCTATGTCATCAAATGTATTCATTATCCTTTTCTACACTAGGTCATTCACAAAATCAGTAAGCATGCCTTCTATAGGAGTCATCCAAGAATTGAAAAAAAAATAACAACATTGATGGAGAAATTCTAACAGGGCAATGCTAGAGGTATAACACAAAATTTCCTGCATTGATTCACTAATACTCATCCACTTAACTGTATTAGTAGTTGGTCCCTATTTTTCCCCTGGCCTTCAAAAATACTATGACATGTGGTCAAATGTCCTCCTGAGTTTTGGCTAAGCTCTTCTTATTGCATTTCCATGATCAGTCAGTCTACTAAACCTGCCAAGAAGTGAGGTGAGTGTGACATAACTTGGATTTAGTGAACCCACAGTGGTAGCCTCAAATAACCTGGGCTTCTACTTTTAGATCATTTATTAATTTATTAAGGTTATAAAATCACTTATTAATAATTTAAAGTATATTAGAAATTAACATAAATTATCAAAGACTAAATTATGATGACTCCACACATTCATAACATAATTATTATAATCTCTGTGGGGGATATATAATTATGAAAAACAAATCTATCTCCATGATGCGTAGGCCAGAAAATTTCTTTAAAATCTAGCATTCACAGAAGAGAGCAAGTAACTCTAAGAAACAGGCCCCCCTCCTTGGGGTGGGGGAAGAGTTTGGAGAGGGTGATAAATGTATAAGGATAATTTGTGTTAATAAGAATTACTCTATTTAAATTAGGAGAAGGAGTACCGGACACAAGTGGACAAATTCTGTACTTCTTTCTAAGGGGAGAGTAAACAACATGTTCCAGTTCCAGATCCAGATAAGAGTTAGAAAATTCTGCTCCAGGATAACAGGGGTGCCCCACCTGAACACATAGAATGTACCACACGCAGTGCAGCCCAAACACTGAAACTGGAGATTAGAAAATATTCTGCCATCCTCACAGAGCCAGCTTTGAAACTCTTCCTCATATGATCCTCCTGTTCAATTCCCACACGAAACCTCTCAGAAATTTACCTCCATCTATAGCTTTCTTAATGTCTCCAAAATGCAGACTGTTCACTCTGGGACTAAGAGATCAGCTGCCTGTAAAGATACTGTATATACAGAGATGGACCCAGGGTCAAGAATTTTCACTAACCACAAAGGGCCATGAGCTAGAATAAATATTTTGCTACTTAAGGCACCTTTCCAAGGGTTTGATTAATAAGATATTATTAGAGAATTATTAGAGAATAAGCAAGACATTATTATTAGATGTATTATTAGAAAGCTATTAACTACAAAAACCATTTCTGGAGACAAAGAAATGTATTTCCCAACAAACTACACTAGAGGGATCAGACTGTAATACTGGATAGTAGACAATATTATCTTTGCCTGAAGCTCTTTTTTTTTTAAGTTTGTTTATTTATTTTGAGAGAGGGAAAGACAGCGTGTGTGAGGGACAGAGAGAGAGAGAGAGAGAGAGAGAGAGAGAGAGAGAGAGACCCAAGCAGGCTCCACACTGTCAGCATGGAGCCTATAGTGGGGCTCACAAACTAGGAAATCATGACCTGAGCCAAAATCAAGAGTTAGAAACTTAACCTACTGAGCCACCCAGGTGGCCCTGAAGCTTTCACTTGACTGTAAGTGAGAAATGGAAGTACAGAATTCCTAAAAGCTAAAAACTATAACCAGCTGCTTTGCGTGACTATGAAAGTTCACCAGAGTCTAGTAGTGTCTAATAGACAATTTTTTTTATTTTGTCTGTTTTTCTGTAGCCAGTTCCCTTCCATCAGCAGCTAAGCAAAGATAACTGAATCATTCAGATGTTATGATTATCATTAGATACCTATATTTCTTAGAGCTATCAGTAGAATCTGAAAGCTGAAAGACATGCTAGAAGGCAACTAATGTAACCACCTAATCTTTACAGAGGGAAAAACAGACCCAAAGAGTTCAAGAGCCCAAAGTCTCATGATCAGTTAGTAATGAAGTGGAACTAGAACCCAGATCATGAGGGTCCACTTTTACAGGTATAATCTTGGTCTTCCAGTCTCACTCTTCTGAGTAGGGTATTATTTTCATCCTGTTTAAGCATTATTGACCATCAGTGGGACACTGCAATGACATTTGACAAAAGCCTTACAACTCTAGAAAGGTGCAGAATACATTGTGTTTGTATCAAACAGTATTTTGGAACTGGAAGAGTCTTTAGAGACTATCCCTCCATATCTCTGAATCTTATGCATGAACAAACAGAGCTTAAGGGGTTTGCACAAGCTCCCAGTGTGGAGTGCAAAGTCAAAATTAACAACTGACTGCCAGTGGTCTTCACATTTCATTGTAGGGCCTCTCTTTTCCTCTTTTCTAAAAAAACTAGAAACAAAATACAAAATACAAAGAAAAAAAAAGCTTCTGCTTAAGAGCAAGAATTTTGTAAAGTGAGGCTATCTGTAGAGTAGGTACAGGTACACCCCAGAGGTACCACAGGTTTGGTTCCATACCACCGTAACAAAGTGAATATCACAATAAAGTGAGTCAAATGAATTTTTTGGTTTCCCAGTGCATATAAAAGTTATGTTTACACTATACTGTGACCTAATAAGTGTGTTATAATGTTATGTCTAAAAAAAACAATGTGCTGGGGCTCAGGCAGTTGAGCATCTGACTTCGGCTCAAGGCATCTCATGGTTCATGAGTTTCAGCTCCACATTGGTCTTTCTCTGCTGTCAGCACAGAGCTTGCTTCTGATCCTCTGTCCCCCTCTCTCTCTGCCCCTCCCCCGCTTGTGCTGTCACAAAAATAAACATTAAAAAAAGCAATGTGCATACTTTAAAACATACTTTATTGTTTAAAAGTGCTAAGCATCATCTGAATATTAAGTGAACTGTAATCACTGATCACCACAACAAATACACTAATAATGAAAAACTTGGAAATATTGTAAGAGTTACCCAAATGTGATGCAAAGACACAAAGGGAGCAAATGCTTTTGGAAAAATGGCACCAATAGAATTGTTCGATGTGAGGTTGCCATCAATCTTCAATTTGTTAAAACACAACACCAAAACACTATCTCTGAAGCACAATAAAACAAGGTATGCCTGTGTTATTTTTATCAACATTTCTTTTTTTCCAGTAAAACACAGCTGGAAAAGGAACTTATAAATAAATAAGGCCCACTCTGCCTCTGATTCTATCAGCCTGTGGGCTGACTGCTCCCTGCCTATTTCTCATCCACTAGACATGGCCAGCGGTTGAGGCCAAGACACAGGACAGGGAAAGGCCTGGCAATGAATCAGTGAGCATAGAAAGGAATGTGCTTAAGTGTGTTCACTCACTTCACTCACTGGACTTCATGTGATGCAAGGCTTTAAGCTATAGAGTGTCCTGGGCCCAGAGGACTTTGTGGTTCAAGAATTCCAAAGGATCCTAGACTTCTAACAACTTCTCTTTGCAGAGACATCTTTAGCTAAATGGTTTCTGGGTACTAGCTTGAAAAGCTAACCACCATATTGCTTATTTATTTCAAACACATCTTCCCATAAATAACAGACATTTGAATGCTCACACAACTCATAAATATGCCAGTTATATTTAAGACATTCTATTCATTTTCTCCAAACAAAATCCTTCTAGAAGGTAGAACTTGCAACAGAGTGAGTCAAGTCTATAGGACATCCAAACCTTCTAAACTATGAAAAGACTGAGGAAGCCCATACTTGTTCCCTTACTGTGGCATGCTGCGAAGAAAGCTAGTTTCCAATGCAGCATTGGTATGGGAGGCAGGACAGAAAAGACCTGGTTGAAACCTGGCCAGAATCACACCATCACAGAATTATTATTGAATTTATACTGATAAATTGTTCTGGAGGTAGAAAGCTCTTACTCTTCTCAGTTTACTAAGATTTAAAATTAAAATTTCTGGTGTGGAAACCCAGGAAGATATTTAAAGTGTAGTAGTCTACTTCCCCATTTCTGCTGCTTCACTACTGATTCTGTTTGACAGACCTACCTATGAAGGCCTCCTGCAAACAGTTGTCCTGTGGTCCTAATACTCCAGGCCATCAGAGAGCTGGCAGATAGTAAAGCTGTACAGAACTGAATGCACCTGCTACTCACCATAGGCCAAGGTGGGAATGGGAAATGCTCATTTGTTAGGGCACCATCAACTTGGTGTAGCATTAACACTTAACTCTGTGAAGTCCAGCATCTCTTTAAAATCACTGTTCCAGTTAATGTATTACTTTTCTCTAATCTACCAGGGATGAGTTGCTGGTGTTAATAAGATATTTTAGGGGTTTTGGTCCTTAAAAGGTAAATGGAAACTTAGATGAAATATACATTACAAAATAGTAAATTTGGAGTAAAATCCATTACAGTGTAAAACTTATCTGAACAGGACTCTAAGAAACCCAGCCCTAGACTGCTATTGAGTCTGGAATTTGTTAGCATATTACTTTTGGTTACAATTCTGATTGCACACTAGAAGTCCAATTATGTTTAATATGCAGCAGGGACACATGGTTACCAAGGATAATTCTGCCAAACTGAATGAGAAAGTTCAAGATTTAACACATGTAATTTAGTGAGCACATTTGGCCACTAATAAAATATAATTGGCCCCTTGTCTTTCATTTTAATCATCTTTATTAGATGAAAAAATACATCATACTAAAGGAGTTTACCATATGGAAACAGCAACTTAAAATGTAATACGCTGTTACCATGTAGAAAATTAATCCATGATGGTTTTGCCAAATGGAAATGGAATTGAACTTTCATGTTGACGTGAACTTAAGCTGAATTTTGTCTTTTAACATGACTTAAAACACAGGTGTTAAGAATAGACTAACCAATACAGTACCCAAGTTTTTAGTTTTCCCTCATTACCATGTTACTTCTGTATCTACTTACCTGTTTGGTTACTTAAAGAACTCAAGCTTTTTCTTTGGGATTAATTTGGGTTTCAATTCTACTCAATAGTGTGAAAGAGTATTTATGATTTATAATCAGAGCACGTTTTTAAGATGCTTCTGAGTGAAAATTGCTTGATATATACTGCTAATTAAGTTTTAGTGAACTACTGTCATTACAAAACAGGCAATACTTTATGGGTGAAGTCTTTATTATGACCACTATATAATGTCTTTTCTATTTGGCCTGCTAATTCATGCTGTGATGCACTGTAGACAGTGCCTTTATGAAACAAATTCTATACAATTATCACAATCTTAAAAGATTAAGAGTCCTGAATACTTTACAGAAAGATTCTGGAAATCACACAGCTCCCTCCTAATTGTTTTAAAAGGCCATTTCTTAGATCTTCTGGACTCATAAAATCCTCATTTGCCCTCTATCCCTTTCCAAGAAAATATTAACAAACTGCATTGACCACAGTTCTTTCAACAATGAAATGCAAATTGAAAAACCTTCTGTGAAATGAGAATCCAATACTTAATACTTATCACTCACTGATTGCTGGCTCATGACTTTCTTCTCTTCATATCACATCACACTGAAGAGCATAACCACTTAGAAATCTTTCTCAAAATGTGCTCCTTGGAACACTGGTATTCCACAAAAATGTGTGTTCATCATAAAACACAAAAGATGTTAGCAATATTTATTTTAAAACTTATTTTAAATATGTCTAAGAAAAACACTAAGAATCTTTACAGGGTTATTACTGTATGCACATCTTTAAGAAATTACTCACAACCCCAAGAGAAATAAAAACATATTTTGACACACAAAAACCTGTACACAAATGTTCTTAGCAGCATTATTCATAACAGCCAAAAGGTGGAAACGTTCCAAATGTCCATCAACTGATAAATATGTAAATAAATTGTAGTATTTCCATACAATGGAATATTATTCAACAATAAAAATGAGGTACTGGTACATGCTGAATTATGGATAAACTTTGAAAACATTAAGTGAATGAAAGATCTCTTATTGTACGATTCCATTTATATGAAATGTTCAGAATAGGCAGATCTATAGAAACAAGTAGATCAGAGGTTGCCAGGGACCTGGGGTGGGTGGGGGACTGAGAAGGAGGGGTTGGGTGGTGACAGCTAAAGAGTGCAAGGTTTATTTTTGGTACAAAGAACACATTTTAAAATTGAAGTGGTGATGGAATCACAACTCTGAATCTACTAAAAGCCACTTAATTATATGCTTTAAATGTATTCTATGGTATATGAATTATGCTTTGATAAAACTATGTTTGAAAAGAAAAATAAGTACTTAAACAGATACTTCACTTAAAAAAAAATCCAAAAAGCCATCAATAAACATACGAAAAGATGCTCAACTTTGTTAGGGCATCAGAGAAATACAAATTAACACCAAAATGAGACAGCATCACACACTACCATAATAACTAAAAAGATGGAAAACATGTGTTGGTGAGGATGTAGCATAGTGTACATACACCATTGATAAGAACTGAAGTTGTACAGGCACTTTAGAAAGCTATTTGGGGGGCGCCTGGTAGCTCAGTCGGTTGAGCGACTGACTTTGGCTCAGGTCATGATCTCGTGAGTCACGAGTTCGAGTCCCACATCGGGCTCTGTGCTGACAGCTCAGAGCCCGGAGCCTGCTTTGGATTCTGTGTCTCCCTCTCTCTCTGCCCCTCCCCAGCTTTCGCTCTGTTTCTCTCTCTCTCAAAAAAATAAAATTGAAAAAAGAAAAAAAGAAAGAAAGCTATTTGGTAGGGGCACCTGTGTGGCTCAGTCACTTGAGCATCCAACTCTTGATTTCAGCTCAGGTCATGATCTCAGGGTTGTGGGATTGAGCGTCAAGCTCCATGCTGAGCATGGACTCTGCTAAGATATTCATTCATTCGTTCATTCATTCATTCTCTCTCTTTCTCTCCCCACCCCCCAACCTGCCACTCTCCTCTACTCATGCATGCTCTCTCTCTCTTAAAAAGGCCATTTGCTAGTACCTATTAAAGTTGAATTCTACCACTAGATATATTATACAGAGATAGATATGTATATATAAACAGAGATGTATCAATGTGTGTGTATATATATATATTATATCTCTCTCTATATATATATCATATATGCACACCAGAAAACATGTGTAGGAATATCCATAGCAGCACTATTTGTAATAGCCCTAAACTGAGAAAATCTCAAAACTCCGTAAAAAACAAAATGGATTTGGAATTATGGTATATTTACATAGTGGAATACCACAGAGTAATAGAAATGAACTGATACACACAACAACATGGGTAAATTGGACTAATGCTATGCTGAGAGGAAAAAATTGACACAAAAGAATACATATTCAAATAAGGCAAAAGTAATCTGTGTACTTACAAATTAGGATAGTGATTACCTTTGGGCATAAAAAAAAGGTAGTGATGAGGGAGAGGAGTAAGTTATGAGGGAGCTTCTGGGGTGCTAACATTACTTCTTTTTTTAAAATGTTTATTTGGGGCGCCTGGGTGGCTCAGTCGGTTAAGCGGCCGACTTCAGCTCAGGTCACGATCTCGCGGTCCGTGAGTTCGAGCCCCACGTCAGGCTCTGTGCTGACTGCTCAGAGCCTGGAGCCTGTTTCACATTCTGTGTCTCCCTCTCTCTGACCCTCCCCCATTCATGCTCTATCTCTCTCTGTCTCAAAAATAAATAAATGTTAAAAAAAAATTAAAAAAAAAAGAAAATGTTTATTTATTTTTGAAAGAGAAAGAGAACAAGTGGAGGAAGGGCAAAGAGAGAGGGAGAAAGAGGGAATCCCAAGCAGGCTTTGCACTGCCAGCACAGAGCCTAATGTGGGACTCAAACTCACAAACTGTGAAATCATACCTGAGCTGAAATCAAGAATTGGACGCTTGTCTGACTCAGCCACCCAGCCACCCCAGTAGTATTTTATTTCTTGATCCAGGTGCTAGTTACATGGATATTCATTTTGTGATAACTCATCTAGCTGCACACTTACTAGGTGTGTCTTTCTGTATATATATTTAATACTTTAGCTTAAAAGTTTATTTCTAAACAGTGAAGAGATAAAAAGAAATAGTGCACAATAGCCCTATACCTGACAATGCCAAGAATATCTGATCTGTCATTTATCAAGAGTATTTACTGACACACTGTTACACAGAACATGCATTGCCAGTTCAATACATGCTGGTCTATGTTATGAATACTGTCATTTTACTTCAACATATTTGCAATGTTTTATTTATAATATGAAATAATGATACCACTCTTAGTTGTGGTGAGCTATGGCTAGTATGAGCTAATCTATACATGATGCAAACAAGCAAAAAGCCAAGCCCCTTCAATGTGAAAATAATCATAGCACTTGGTTTCTAAAAAATTGGAGGGTAAGCTGCCGAACATTAATTTATAATTTTCAGAGGTGTCTACATCAAGAGCAGATTATTGTAAACCTGCAGTTCATGTTCTTCCTTTTGTTTCAAAAAGCCTTCCTTTTATAAATGGGCTTATGCTGCAACAAAACACTGCCAACAAAATAAATGAACAGATTTGATGCTACATATGCTATGAAGAGGGACTGAGCAATAAGGTTCCTAATAGTAAAATAGTAGATATATACAACATACAAAACATTGCTTTCATTTTTTTAATTTATTTATTTTTGAGAGAGAGAAAAAGCGAGCAGGGGAGAGGCAGAGGGAGGAGAGAACCACAAGCAGCCTCTGTGCTGTCAGTGCAGAGCCAGACATAGGCTCAGTCTCACAAATTGTGAGGTGAGATCATGACCTGAGCAGAAATCGAGAGTCGGACGCTGAGCCACCCAGGTGCCTCTATTGTTTTCATTTTTAATGTCGTTTCACTTCTGCATTTGAAAACCAAAAAATCATTATTTAAAACATTTTTTATCTTGCAATTTCTTATTCTTTTTGTTCTTAAATTTTTATCTGTGGGTTAAAAGCCATTTAAAAAAACAGAAGATTCAAATTCTTTTTTTTTTTTAAGATTCAAATTCTGATCATTCTTGTAATAACTAACTCCTCTGTAAAACTGATTTTTGCTGTATTTTAATCCATGAACTAATTATACTTCTCATGTATTTCATTTTACATTTTAACATGTTTCATGGTCAATACATTTGGGAAACTAGGACCTAGAATTATCTTCTTAATTTTAAAATACCCCTAAACCTGAATCCACAATGGCTACCATCTATTGTGTCACAAGGTTAACAATTGTTTATTCATTCATTTAATCCCCTCCCTTTATTTTTTTAGTAACCATTCGCTACATGCAATAAGGAGTGCAATGAAATATGCAGGAAGTTCTCCAGAGAAAAGGAGGCGGGGACGGGGGGAAGTTGGTAGTTACGACACAGCATAGATTCATAAAGGGGGAACAACTGAAGCAAAGATCAAAGGTGTAAGCATACTGAAAAAGACTAACGTTTAGTCTCAATGGACGTAAGCCAGTCAACTCTATGCCCAATTGCCAAATAAAGAAGGTATTTTACATAAATAGTCTTTTAGGGGCGCCTGGGTGGCGCAGTCGGTTAAGCGTCCGACTTCAGCCAGGTCACGATCTCGCGGTCCGTGAGTTCGAGCCCCGCGTCGGGCTCTGGGCTGATGGCTCCGAGCCTGGAGCCTGTTTCCGATTCTGTGTTTCCCTCTCTCTCTGCCCCTCCCCCGTTCATGCTCTGTCTCTCTCTGTCCCAAAAATAAATAAACGTTGAAAAAAAAATTAAAAAAAAAAATAGTCTTTTAACTGTAAATAGGGGTCAAAGATTATGCTTTAAAAAGTAAACTTCAGGATTTTGTAGTAGCTTTCAGCACTCTAAACTTCACTTAAAACACGTAAGTCTAATATTTGAAGTTTACATATTTCACTTTTATATGTTTCCAGTAACATATAATGTATGAAAATTGAGGAATACCTCAACTTTTGTATGACCCAGGTAGGCTGCTGCTTCTAAAGCTAAATCCCATTTCTTCCCTGCCATTTTGAAGCA
Organism: Herpailurus yagouaroundi; assembly: GCF_014898765.1. Lineage (NCBI taxonomy): Eukaryota > Metazoa > Chordata > Mammalia > Carnivora > Felidae > Herpailurus > Herpailurus yagouaroundi. The sequence goes on from NW_024412415.1 coordinate 10,736,332, forward strand.
TGAAAATGGGATTCAATATACAACTTGACGTATATTCACTATTTGGCACCATGATAAACACTGCAAATACATATTTTAAACTGACCCTTCTAGATACACAAGAAACTAGTACCAACAGTAGCCTCCAAGAGAACAAGCTCAGAGACCGTAAATCAGGGATGGGATTGATCAACTTTTCATTCTATACCTTATTGTTCTGTTAAAAATTGTAAGTCAACCTTTTCAAAAAATACTATGATTACATCTTCTATATCATGTTAAACACAAAGAATAATGTTTGCATGCATTAATTCTCTTCAAGGAGAGCTGAAATCCAAATCTCCTCAGATGTTTCATTCCTATGTCTCTAGACCAGGCCTCCTTTCTTCTTCAGAAGACCCGAACCCCGATCTCTTAAAAAGTGTAGTTCATGTCAAAAACACTTAAAGGATCCAAAGTATGTCACAAAAATATTCCCTACCAACCAAACATTCAAGAATAATCCATAAGCATGAATATAGATATGTTCTATATTGTGATCTATTTCCTTCATATTAAGAGCTAAAGCTTCAGAATTATTCCTCTTTAAAGAACTGTGGATTATTTGATTATATGAAAGACCTAATAGATGTTTAAATTATTACTATCACCACAGTACCCTGCAAGTAGCAGTACTTAACATGCTTGCTTTCTTGAAAACCATTTTCCCCTTGGGGCACCTCGGTGGCTAAGCTGGTTAAGCAGCCAACTCTTGGTTTCAGTTCAGGTCATGAACTTGGGTTCTTTGAATCAAGACTGGCATCAGGCTCTGTGCTGACAGCACAGAGCCTGCTTGCGATTCTCTCTCCCTCTTTCTCTGCTCTGCCCCGGCTCTCACGCTTTCTCTCTTAAAATAAATAAACATTAAAAATTTTTTAAAAAGAAAAGTATTTTCCCCTAAAGTATACATACTTTGAGACAAATCCATCAACAAGATTACATCTGTTTTGATCAGAAAATACAGAACATCCTTAAATACTTTTGCTAAGCATGCTAGGAAAAAAAAATGGTAACCATCCTTCTTTCCAGTTGTTACTTACATTTTAAATGACATATTTGGGGAGCAAAAAGACATTCAGTTACATCAATGTACAAATGTGGCCCTCAATTACCAGTAGATGACTCAAGGGTAAAATCTTAGAGGGAGGCATCTTAAAACAACAATCACGTTGTTTTATTAGTATTTAAAGATTTAAAAAAAAAGAATGTAAGTAACAGAAATGACTTTAAAAGTCCTAAGCAGGTAGATCATACTCCTCGCTACTACTTTCCAAGGTGTTCAAACAGAAATTTCTAAACGTGTTGTGTGAAAAACAACTACTGCTAAGTCATTTATATCATAAATTGTAAATCCAAAATACCACTAGCTCCACAATATGCAAATGTACAATCTAATTTCACTTTAAATTACTCTCACTTCCTTTCTTTACTAGACTCCCAACAGGAAAGAAAATGAAAGAGTACAAAACAGGAAAGAAAATGAATGAAAAGAAAATGCAGGAACTTCAATCAGATCTGCATGACTCATGTTGTGTAAATTGCAAATTTCTGATTTCAAGCCTTTAAAAAAAGAAACTTCAAGGACCCTTTAAATTATGTTCAAGTCATATGCCTGATTAGACAATTGAATCACTTTACTGGACTATGTTTTTTTTCTTGATGCAGATCTCTTGCTGCCACAAATGTTTGTTCAGTGTAAATGGAGTGATGAAGATTGACCTTTCTAGCTGAGCAGCTGGCTGAACAGGATTTTAAACGGTATGCTTAGGATTTTAGTTCACTCAATTTAAGGCAAAAGGAAGTGAAATAAAAGTTTACTGAAGAGAGATCCTACATATCTAATTTTTACTCTAGGAATTTTAAAGCCTCTGTCTCACCCCTTTTGACAAATTCAGCATCTCCCACGAGGGTGAAGTGTAAACCAGAAGTGAAACATTGAACCACTACTGTCAGAAGTTAGGGGCTCCAAAACAGAGTAAGTAACACCTCTGTTTTTTAAGAATTAGTCCCATCTATTTTCCTGTTCTCGGTGGTTGGGGGGGGGGGGTGGTTAACAGAAGGGAAAGAAAAGTAATTGCTGTGCCCTTAAAGCTTTGTCTAGTACCTTGACTCATTCCAATGTCTTTTCACTGATTTTCTATTCAATAGCACTGACATGATACTTTCATTTCTTTCTTTTGTACCTCATAGCCTGACAAAGGAGTCTTGAAAACTCACTACTCTGGATAGTTAAGACCACACATTTAGCATTTTACTAAATTTTTACTCTTCCTAATCCTTGTCTCCCTCACCAATTACTGTACACTCCTAACTCAGCCCATCACTCACTAAAATCATACATATAGGTGACTCAGGCAGCTTCCTGAGAAATTACATACTCAGATCTGCAGAAACAAAATTCCAGTATATCTAATTGGAAGAGGAGAGAGCCTACATTTATGCAATTTCTTTTAGACCTGCTACCTGATTGTCAGTCAATGCTAGCACATGAGCAAGTGCTAATTTGCATAGCTGATAGGAAGCTGAGTCCAATCACTTATTCACAGCAGGCACAGTGCTAGAAGCTAAGGATGCAGAGATAAAAGACTCAGACTCTTCATTCAAAGACTTCAAAGTCTAGTGGAAGAGAGAGCCACATAAATTTACAATCACAATAACATTATAGATGTGTCATGATAGGAGTATGTCCAGAGTGGCATGGAAGGACAAAAAAACAAGCACCTAACTCAAGTTTAAAAGAATTGGGGAAAGTTCCAGAGACTCTAATGCCAAGATGGCATTAGAATCAAGTCTGCAGAGATCCTTAGGAGGAACAGGGGTGGGCATGTGGAGGCAGGGCATTCCATTCAGAGGGAAGCAGCATGTAAAAAGACACAGATGTTTGGCTTGAGATGATGGCAAGGTTCTGGAAATAGAGTGGTGATGGTTACACAACATTATGAATGTGCTTAATGCCACTGAATTGTATACCTTAAAATGGTAAATATTATGTAATGTATATTTTGCCACAAGAAAAACAAAAAAACACAGATATGTGGTAGACAGCAGAAATACCAAATAAGGTATCTGTAAGGAAGACTAAGTGGCAGGACAAAGAATGGAAATATACCATGGCTAGACATAAAGGGCTATGTATTCCATGCCTAAAGTGTACGGAGGCTAATCAGGGGGACTGGAGCTTCAGAAGGACTGGAAGCTTCAGGAAGGATTAGGAGGCTATACATAATCCAGATGAGAAATGAAGGTCTGAATTCTGAGAGACAGTGGAGACAAAAAGAATGAATAGATTTCCAAGACAGCAAGACAGAAGAATAAAGAGAACATGGAGGTTAAATGTGAACTAACGGGAGGAGTCTGGAATGCCTCTCTCAGGCTTTTGGCCTGAGCAAATGGCACCTGAGCGATGGTGCCATCCATTTAGGGTGAAATCAGGGTAATCTTCAAGTTGGATTGGGGAACATGGTAACTTCTGCTTTCACCGGTCAAGTCTGAACCCTTGTGAATAGAGAATGAAGACCAGCAGTTAACAGGAAGTGCAGGACTTTTTCAGTCAATCTATGAACTTGGTGCTTATTTCTAGGACCAGGCAGCAAAGCATGGCCCAGATCTGAGGAGGAAGCCATTTTTTTCCCATTTCTAAACAGAGCCCAGCACCTCTCTATCAACCCCAAATTAAGGACTTTGATCGACTCAGGAGGCAGCTTCTCTAGCAAGGCCCTCAGGTTGTCTACAGTACCTTCAGTGTGGCTTATCAAGGACAGCATCTCTCAACAAAGGTGAGCCAAAGATGAATAAATAACATAGCTGGCACTTCATGGTGGCGATTGTTGAGATTTAGGTCTCTCAGAAGTAACTAGAGAAGTTTCATAGGATGAACCAAAATCTGACAAGGGGGAGGGGGAGGGGGAGTAGGAGTTATTATCATCTGGAGAATATAAAAAGGACCTATTTTATTCTCCTGGGCTACTGAGGCCTGAGATTACCAGTTATACAGTTTAGCAAAAAGCGAAATCATGTTATTCACTGACGATTTTGTAGACTACTTTTGACAATTAACAACACAGTGAGCATCTTTCTAATGTCATAACATTCTTCTACAACTTCATGTTTAAAGAGGAATAGTATTTGATTATATGCCATAATTTATTCTACAAATCCCCCATTGGACAGTTTGGTTTGAATGGAGCTTTTCAAGCAAATTTTGTCACCAGTTAATCACAGGTTAATGACACTTAGGAATATCTAAACATTTTATTTGAACATTCTTTGCCCATAAATTTCCCTTCATGTTTAATTTTTCAATAACCAACTAAACAAATGCACAGCAACTTACTGGCCCTGATTTTTTTAAGAAGAAAGTAAATTGTTGTTGAGGGTGCATTAATTTTACAAAGCCACTAGTGTACCATATTGTACAGTGAAAGAGGCAGGTAATTCGCTATATGACACCCTGGTGGCACACAAGAATAAATGCATCCCCAGTAAGTGAACCATGTGCTGTCAGCAGGATCAAGTGTATTATTTTATATATCCTTTCCTGTCCCATGGATGCTTATTGGTCCCTCTCCAAGTTAGCAATAAAGTCAAGCAAACAAGCCTCTCTCTACCTGTGCTCATGCTGTTCCTTCTACCTGTAATGTCCTTCCTCTGATTTCTCTACCCAACCAGTTCCTACTTGTCATTCAAGACACTTCAACTGTTAACTTGTTTCAGAAAGTTTCCCCCCATTACACTCATCGTTAGCTAAGTGTTCCCAAAATGTCCTGCCTACACTACTGAATACTTAGCACAGTTTATTATGGTGATCTGATATTCATCCACCAAATGATAAGCCTCTTTAGTTTGGGACCGTGGCTTTCACTCTAACACCTCCAGGGCCTAGAACACTGCTTCTTTAAATGATTACTAAAAAGAATGCTGTGATGTAAAAAGTGCCACAAAGTCTCACCTGCTTATCAATACTCTTATCACAAGTAATGTTTTCTTTTTTTTTAAACTGTGAATATTAGTTTTATTTAATCCTGCTTCCAATCTCCATTGATTTATTTTTTTTTGTTTTTGTTTTTTTAATATAATTTATTGTCATGTTAGCTAACATGTAGTGTATACAGTGTGCTCTTGCTTCAGGAGTAGATTCCCATGATTCATCGCTTACATACAACACCCAGTGCTCAACCCAACAAGTGCCCTCCTCAATGCTCCTCGCCCATTTTCCCTTCTTCCCCACATCCGCCCATCAACCCTCAGTTTGTTCTCTGTATTTAAGAGTCTTTCATGGTTTTCCTCCATCTCTGTTTGAAACTATTTTTCCCCTTCTCTCCCACCATAGTCTTCTGTTAAGTTTCTCAAATCCTACATACAAGTGAAAACATATGACAACAGTAACATTTTCTATTGAGAGAATCAAGCAACATGCCTAACTAAGAAAGCTAAGTACAGTGTTCTAATAAAATATAACAATAATTTGACAATGCATAATCACTGTTGTGATACATGGTAATTAAACAAACAATAAGCAATTGTATAAATTACTACTATTGGTAACTACCAGGAATGCAGTGGGATGGCATTCAGTGACCAACTTCTCCCTCCATCAGAAATAATACTGACCTCATCTGACTCTGCTTCTATCTAAGTGTCCTAAGCCCCCAAACTGTCCCCTACTCCATCAGACCTTTCCCTCATTCTCCACACTCTATAGTGAAATGACTATTTCCTTAGGAAATGGGGTTCAGCTGAGAGATTTCTTTCTCTGCCTTTGTACTGAGCTATTACTATTATGAGCCTTATATTCTGCCATTTCTTCCTGGGATTTTTAGGTAGAGACACTTCCTTAAAGGGTTATAAGAACCTCAGACTCCCCTCTTTCCTTCCCAACATCAGGGTCTTTTTAAAATAGGTGCAATAGGTTGAATGGTATGAATGTCCCGCCTCAAAAATCTCACCCTTAGATTATGAGACATTCCATCATTTACAGATTGATTTGGGTTAACTAATAAATACTCACCTCTCCTGCCACCAAAAAAAAGCAAACAAACTAACCAAGACAGGTTCATTGGACACTGGGATGGTACAAAGCAATGATACTTAATATTTATAATTGTATTATACTTAGTAACAATAATTAATCATACCAAAGGGATAGTTTTGAGGGAATGTGAGGAAGGGAAGGAGCAAGTGGAACTGCTATAAAAGGATGACAAAAAAATCTCTGCCGATGAGAGAACAAGGAATGTCAATTGGAAGAGGAAGGAAACTAGGTGAAGCCCAAAGATAAACTTCAACTTTCCATCTACAGCTCTCCAAGCATCCTCCTTTCTTTCCTTCCTCTCTGAAGGCCAATTTCTGTCCCCAACACCTGCCATGTGAAGAGATCATTTAACTTTTGTTGGTCTTAAATGTTACACACTCCTTTTCACAGTAGTTTGAGCTATATAGAGTTTTCTCATCTTGAAAATGGGGATAAGACCACCTTGTCAGAGACCAAGAGAAGTAGATGATTGTCCAGGAACAAGTCAGCAATACCTCACTAGTCTAAGAGAGGCACTTAAAATACAAGTCCAAAGTTCTTTCTTCCTCAAAATGATTGAGGTATTTCAGATTAAAGTAAATGCTGGGGTGGAGCACGCCTGGATGGCTCAGTTGTGTAAGCATCTGACTCAGCTCAGGTCTTGATCTTAGGGTCTGAGTTCAAGGAGTACTACAGGGCAATGAGAAAGAACGAAATATGGCCCTTTGTAGCAACATGGATGGAACTGGAGAGTGTGATGCTAAGTGAAATAAGCCACACAGAGAAAGACAGATACCATATGCTTTCACTCTTATGTGGATCCTGAGAAACTTAACAGAAACCCATGGGGGAGGGGAAGGAAAAAAAAAAAAAAGAGGTTAGAGTGGGAGAG